>NC_133650.1:108348055-108463252 GCF_009905375.1 Apium graveolens
TAAAATCTATTGCAGTACAATCTCTTCCTCTAAAAAACTGATCAGGCAACCTTTAGCGCCCAAGTATTTGTACTCAGGTAATACAGACATAACATTGACTTAATTCTTCCGTACATTCCCAATAGAGAACAGCTGCTTCCTTGATTTTCTTTACAAAAAAAAATACCTTTCCCGCAAGATTCACAAGAGTGATATGAGCATAATGTCAGTAAAGTCGACCTTTGCAATTGGGAGCTCCACAGAGGCACGGGCATCCTTCTCCAGGCAATTGCTTGTACCGGTAATTATATGTCAGTTCTTCACCAATAGCTATCTGCTCAAAACATATTACAAGGATATAAAAGATAAACAAGAAGATGATATTTGTTAAACACCCTTTTGTAAGATAACAGAGAAACTCATCTCGAATGCACAAACCAGTAATTGATTAAACACGTGACAATTTGATTATTATTTACTGATTTTCAGGAATCAACACCAAAAAACTTGTGGGAGCTTAGAATCATAGGAAGTGCTACTTATCCAGACTGACACCGGGCTGTAATATTTATCTATATCTTGAAGTTGTATTTATATTCACATCGACAATTTTCCTTCTACCATATGTATTACTGATAGAGTGAAAACAGTAAATGAAGTGAACACGAATTAAATTGCTTACATCTCGACTCGCATACAGACCAATGTGGGCAAGCTGGCAATCCATGCTTTCTACAAGAACTTGATGATTTGTGAGATTCGGTAAGCAGCTGCAAAATTAACTAGGTTCAGAGAAGTAAATTTCCAACAGTCAAAAACAATCAACATAACATAACCAAGTTCCTCATCTATCAATTCAGGAATATTAGCCTCTACCCATACTAATAGATTAATCCTACCATGTATCATCTTTACGTTTCATACTCAGAATACCAATAACAGAAATACACAAATTAAAGACCTTCCAGCCTAAAACAAACACCACAAGTTTCAGCAGAACAAAAAGCAACTGAAAACTAAAATCAGAACAGGAAAGGGAGGGAGGAGGCGAATTAAATTCTTATAATCCTGCTATATGTTGCTTTGAGTTTAAACAAAAAAAAGGTGCGAAAATAACTACTTTACACATGAAGGCTACTTCACATTTTTTTTAATATTTTTTTTGTGTTAGCATACTAAAACTACTATGAGAATTATATATTATTTTTTGATTCGAAAAGAAATGTAGACAAATCAGTGACCTATAAGGTAAAACTTTAAAGGAAAAACTGACAAGGTTTTATTATCATTTCCTCTAAGTTGCGTAACATGGTATCAAGGGGAGGGAATAAACATTTAAACTTGTACAGGCACCGTAATATTGAGCATTTAAATTTACATGACATCATTTAGGTTGCTCTTCATGAGATTAGTTGGGAGGTAAGTGGGATGAATGATTAATATAGCAGATAATTTACATTATCAGTAACCAACGAAACAAGGTGGTTTGTTTAAATTAAGCTAAATAAATTAGACAAGAGTAGCACTTTAATGGCCTTGTATATTTTTCCTTTTCAGCTTAATGGCTTCATATTATTTAGCAATTTTGGGGCCGGAGCCCGCCTTCTCCCACTCTTTAACAGATCTACTTATTTTTTGAACAATTAAGAGCCTTGTGACAAATCTCGTCTAGTTCAGGCAAACGGTGTTGGTTCATACTTCAGACAAGGATATAAATGTTATTTGAAACCCTAGTCATATATCGTAACTTAATACTTTATAAAAAAAATATATAATTTAAATAATCAGTTCTAACCCCAAAGCACCCTACACTATGGCTTTATCACCTGTCAGCCTCATCTTTACCACCTCCAAACCTCTTCCGACTTCACTTATTTTCTCTCCACATTTTACCCTACAAAACTTGTATCCCAATCTGGCCACAACTTTGTAGATAACTAAAAATACCGTCCGAAAATGGAGAGCCAATGTCTCATTTTCCATAGTTTCTCAAATACACTCAAAAAGATGTCAAACTTATAAAATTGGAGCTTCTTGCTCCACTTGATCGATGGTTGAACATGCAAATAATACCCAAAAAGAGCACGCAAATTCTCTTCTGTGTGCCTTCATTTCATACGGAACCTAGTATAAATTCATCCAAATTCCAAACACCGCATCTTTTCCCCTCAAAATTTCATAGCTTTATGGGTTCCAATTAACCAACATTCCTGGTCACCCAACCAAACACACCACCGTCAATCTAATCCATCTCTTCTCTGCCACATCACCACATTAATCAGCCCATAGCTCTCTTGTCCATCCAACCAAAGCCTTACATAGTTATGTTTCAGGAGATGGTGTTGGTCACTTCAATATTTGTAAGTATTTTGTATTTATGAAGAGGATGGAAGCTTCATCTTATAAATGATCTGTTGCAAGTAAGATATTGATAGAAAGGATGAATTGCAATTTTAATGCAAAACTAATTTTTTTTTGTGAATTATAAAGTGTGGTATCTGCAATACACAATATATATTTTTTCTAAATTAAAAGAAAAACTTCTTTTTTACACAAGAAAATTTTGTTTTTTACTCCTATAGAACGTTTAATAAATACCTATGCAAAAAAACATAAAATGTAAAATATTATGTAATTCATGGAAATGTAATTATAATATGTTCTGCAGCTGAATACATTAAGTAGTTCTGAAGTTCTAATCTTCAGGTGGGTTCTATGTGAAACCTGACCACAGATATATACACATAAGTTCTTACTCCACTAGAAACCAAATAAGCCTAGAAACTAGAAACAAAACCTAGTTGAGTAATTTAGACTACAGAATCACTCGTTCACACATTGTCGGTCACTATTTTATATACCAGAATTGACAAAAAAAAAACCGCAAATTACGAAATTTAGCTTATGGTAGTTACAACCATTGCTTATGGACTTGGTAGCTCCTGATGGTTGGTTGTCCATGTTCAGTAATGGTGATACGAGGTTGGTGGTGGTGAGAGGGTCTAAGGTCTGGGGCAGGTCGCATGTGGCTGTGATGGTGGCCGGAGGACCATCAATGCAGTAGTGGGTAAAAAATGATGATAATATGTGTTTGTGTGTGTGTGTGTTAGGTTATATGTGCAAATGGACTTATATACAGCCCTGTATCAATTAACACTATTAGTCTGTCCAATTTGACAGAAATTATCAGAAGTTCCTTAATTTCTTAAAATATTAAAGTACGGACCACCCTAGTGCCAAATTATAAATGATGCAATTAAAATAAAATTTTAAAAAAAGAAGAAGAAATAGTAGTACATGCCATTTTAACTCAATTATATAATAATACACGAATAATAGGCAATTAACTGCATCATGTTTGTTGCTTAAAAACTTGATCTAGATCCCACATGATCTACAGCGATCACTATCTCCCTTTAAAGTATAATTTAACAGGAATTCACCAGCCAGGTTTATCATAGAAAGTCTACCTCTAGATATTCATCTAAGGATATAAAAGAACCTCAACTTGAAGTTTGAATTTAAAACATGTGAGAAGGTAAACTAATTTGAGAGAGAGATAGAGAGTGAGCGGAAGCGCAAATATCACTTGGTATATATTATTTTCCTTTTATGCTCTTTTATGGTTAGGTAGTATAAATTGGCGTAACGATTAACATTGAAAGGAATACAATCCTTTCAAACAAAGACAGCCCATGGGAATTTAACATCTATATGCCTAAAAGCAATATTCCCAAAGCATCTATAACAGTTGTGCACAATTGCACATTATGCATAAATAATGCACATATTAGGTTGGACCCCGCTGGATGAGATATACACTCTCGACTATTGCCTAACAAAATTGTATTCTAGGACTATCTAGAGAGACACACAGACTTCATTTTGAAGGAATGAGACTTGAGGAAATAATATATTGACCATACTCTCAACACCCTACTTCCCTACATTCTATAGGAGCCTGGACATGGTGTATGCACAAGTTGACATGGTTACCACATTTCTGATCGGCATCTAGAAATAAAAAATTAGACTTTAGATCATAAAGGATGCCAACAATTCAACTTCCAAGGCAAAAGGTTTCTCCCATGTGAGCAAAAATGGATATTGATTTATGCTCACCTGTGATTTATATATCGTGAAACATTTCCATAAGTAGTAGCATCAATTACATATGGCTCCTTCTCCTCTATCAATCTGCTCATGTCATTACTGTGAGCATCAATCTCAAATAAATAGTCACAACCTTCGCTGTACCTGATAATTCAAAGTTCAAAAGAATCATAATTTATAGTAATATTGTATCAGAACTATTGACATGAAATACTATGAACATGCAGTAAATTCTAAATTACAGAAATATTGAACCTTTTGCGCCTAATGGCAGCTTCATGCTCATCTATAACCTCTCCTATGTACTCACATACAAATGTACCATGCAGGATCTGCTCACATGCCCTGACTGCCCATCCCTGCATATCAATTTGTACAGTGAGATGCAATACAATTTCAAAGATAAGCAAGCAAGTTGAAAAGAAAAAGCTACATCGCACTATTACCTTTTTTTCAGTTCTGTAAACTTCTAGTTTCACCTGTACCCCGTTCTGCAAAACTCTATTCTTGCAGGATCTACTACACTGACAGTTTTGATTGCATTCATAGACCATGTAACCCTCCTACACAAGCAACACAAAAGTAGGTCAGTAAAGGGTTTATCATGCTATTTAAGTATTGCTAAGTATTCATAGTGAAAAGAGTGGCAACAGTGAACAGCTTTTTTTACTGCAGAAGGAAGTTTTCAGAGTCAGAATATACAAGTTTTTATCATACTAAAAATCATGTTATCATACAAATTCTTTCAAGTGAGCATATAATTATTATTCTCTTTTAAATGCATATTACTTTTCTGATTAAGATATTAGTAGCACTGCCATTACCCTTAAAAATGGGAAATAAAAATAAAACACTAATATACAAGTTACTGTTCATATACAAGTACCAACAGTATTTACCTCCAAAATGATTCGGCCTTTATCATCATATGGGAATCTCCCTTTCATGGGCTTTCCGCATTTATCTTTCGCATCTTCGAAGTCATTATCAAAGAGGTATACATGATCACAGGTTTCAGGAGAACACATTGAATGAACACAAGCACATCCTAGTTGTAAACTCTGCAAGTGAAATTAGTAATTAATTCATTAAACATTGACAAGGCTAAAGTCAACTTAACTGGAATTTGTTAGTCTGCTGTTTAACGCAGATTCAAACAAAATAACACTACAAAGTAGTACTTTTTAATATCAAAAAAAATATACACTAAATTATTCAACCCTACAAATTATTTTAAGGGACTTGATCTAATAGTACTCAACATAACAAATCTAGCTACTTGTTTATCAGTGCCTTGTACAGGGTAAGAAATGGTGGGCAGCAAATACATAATCCCAGAAATTGTGTGCATTGACTGAGAGGGGACGAGGGGAAGAGGGAGAGCAATGTGTATTCAAGTTAGCATGTGTAACGTAAACTTTGGGATGCTATAAACTTATACAGACACGTTTCCAGAAAAGAGAGAATAATAAAGCATTGTCTACTACAGTGATCTGTAAATAAGAACATGCAACGTGCGCAAAATTACCATATTAAACAAGAATGTGATGCAACAAATATAAGATAGAAAAACATAAATAGTATTACGATGTTTGGAAGTACCTCTGCATTAATAGCAAGGGATCGTTCAACTAATGGCTTTCTAACATACTTAAATCCCTCCCAAGGCATAGAATATGTTGTACTTTGATCATCAGAACCATCTATAAGGATGGGAAGAGAACCTAGGAGATTTTCATCCACTACACAGGCAATTGGAATTGCCTCCTCTCCGGAACTAATGTCATCACACAAGATAATAGTTCTCAATATCGGTTCTTGCTTAAAGTGCTGTGAATCAACTATGCAGTGGCATTCATCTACTTCCCATTCAGTGGCTTTGGAAACAAGTGGAAGTGCCAATATGGACCTACTTTCATCTGGGAGGGGCAATAATGGTGATACTGGGGGATGCACTGTAATTCTTTTACATTGATTAGGACATATAAAGCCATCTTGATGCCAGTACACAACAATGTTATGCTCACTGCACAGTTTGGCGGCTTTCAAGTACAAACGTTCAGGCAAAATTCCATATTTCTTCTCTAATAAATTTTGAAGATTTACTTTACAGCAGGCAGATCGAGCAGATGACAGAATCTCTACGTTACTAGGCCGTGGTTTTGTCTGCGTAATCTCAGAATACAGCATCTTTGCAACATTTGAGCATTGAAATTCTACCAGTCCACCAAGCTTATCAGCCTCAGCTCCACAAACTTGGTCTTTTAGTTCCCCAGCATTAATTGAAGAAGACAATTGAATGCGTTTCTTTATGGTTGCACCAGCACGATTCCGAATCTTATATGAAGCTGCTCCCTTGCTCTTTTTAAATCTAGGACGACCTAGTCTCCCGGTTTTCAATTTATATGCATAATAACTAATGCTCCTCTTCGGAAGGTGAGAAGCAACTGGATTTGCACCCATATGAGCAGCTTGATGGTGACGACCAAGATCTGGAAGCAAATCGAATTTCAGGCCACAAAATTTGCATATGAACTTTCTTGCAACACCCTGATTATCAGTGTTTATATTCTCAATAGAGACTGATTTATCTGGTTCATGCTTATGCGCAGAATCTTCACCGAGAGTTACCGCGTCATGCTGCTGAGAAGGACTAGGCATCTTGAAACTCGAAGTATGTAGTGAGAGTACATGCAACCATAACTCGTCGGCATTGCCAAAATGGTTACCACAAGGAATGCACTGGAGTAGCAAGCATTGTTCAACAAACTTAGCATGGTGTCTCTCCTGCACATGTGATTCTAGTATTTTCTTATTAGTAAAAGAGTCCAGACAGATTGCACAAGCATAACCTCTAAAAAGCCATTGTGCCTCTTTTTTGTGATTGTCCATCCAGTGTTCTCCAAGTGATTGGTCATTACAAAAATTATTCGAACAAATTTTGCACTTGATCTCACTTTCATTGGCAGGCCCACTATCACTGGCTACTGCTATCGGAAGTGCAACAGGATCTTCCACAGAAGAACAATTTTGAGAATCTTTGTCAGCTGTGAAGCTCCAAAGCTTTTCCAACCTGTCTTTTTCTTTAAGAACCAACTTCATTAGAAGCTCACCAACACTAGCATCTTTCGAAGCTTCCGTTATGGCCCACTGGATTTGGATCTCCTTAGGAACTGGATTTCTAAGAGAAAGGATACTTTTGAAGAGTCTGTGGAACAGCTCACAAGCATGGTGTAAATGCAACTTCTGCTCCCGTGAGTAACATTCCCTCAGGAGATCCATATAAATTTCCTTGGAAACTATTCTAGTCTTGCCATTTCTGGCACGTTTAAGCCAGCTTGGCAGATGCTTTTCACAGTACAGAAAATGCTTCTTGGGACTTTCCAGACAGATACCATTAGCTTCCTCGGAAACTAGACCAATGCAATGGACCAATTCAGTGCCACTATTCTCTTTACTAGACTGTTCAGGCATCTTAGTTAAACTTGTTTCGTTCGAACCATCTCGACTGAAAAATAATAGCGGATCTACCGGAAGAGGTGTATCAGATTGTCCAACCAATACAACATCTTTGCAGCTAGTAGTCACTGATTTATGTATACTCTCCTCGCACTTTCTCTTCTTACTATTGGGTGTACTCGGCATCATTACTTCGTCATTTTGAGGACGGTGTTTCTTACAGAAAGGAGTACCAGTTAGGGCGCGATGCTTGCATTTGGTACCAAGAACAGTGGTACCGCTGCACAATATTGCATCAGATGGAGATGCTTCCAAGTTCGGTGATTGTCCACCAAAGCGAGAGGCCAAATGTACACAGCAATAAACATCGCCATCATTAGCCCATCTCACGCACTGCCTTCCCTTGGATTCAATATAAGCTGCACACTGGTTACTCTTACTCCCAGCATTGAAAGGTCTGGTAGCCACTCCACTCGTAGGGGTAAGGTTTACATCCTTGGTCTGAATAATCTCTGTATTTCCAGCTTCAATCACAATCTCGCCCCACCTATCGGCGCCCATTGGTGGAGCCTCAACTCCTGGGTGATTATTTTCAGAGGTAGCACCATCTACTATGTTTCTCCCGTACAAAAATCCATTGTTAATCTCTGTGTGCAGAGACTGACTTTGACATTGGGTATCCGCATGTGAGGTATTAGCCTCAGCACGACGAACAACCAGTTTGGGCCTCTTACTGCATGTCTGAAGATCAACCCCTGACGGACTAGCATCAGATGGCTGCACCATATCCCTACCAATGGCTATGGGATGCGACACTAAAAAAGATTTCATTATCTCCTGTTTCCAGGTCTTCCACTCGAAGTTCAACTCATTCTGCGTAACTCCATTTGAAAGCGAATTTACTTCATTCCAGAGGATTGAATCAACTAATTCCTGCATTAGAAGAGAGTTACATCAGCCAATGAAGGTATTCAGAGAAAATAAGAACTAAATAAGGGTAGATTCCACTGTATTGCCATTATACATTATACGTTATAAGTATTATGTTTGTACCAATTAATGAATATTGAGAAGTCAGCCTATATTTTAAATCTCAACAATATAGGCGCCTTCTTCTTGGACAAAGTTTCATAAATCAGATATAATATTAAAAAATTAAAACTCATATCAATATATAGCTTCTTTTTTTATCGTAGGTAACCCGCAGCTGCTACCCTTCGGGTGCGCACCGGGTAAACCCTACGGGCTCACGTAATAACCTGCAAACCACGTGAACTAAGGTAAACCACATTAAGCGACAGGCTCTGGCTCAGGAGGCATAATCATAAATTCTCTTCCCATGAGATTCGAACCTGTGACCAAAAAGATAGTTATTCCCTCTCTAACCAACTGAGCCAACCTTTGCGGGCCAATATATAGCTAGTAGTTAAATTTTATGAAAGCTTGGTTTCATTTTTTCTTTAATAATAATATGAACTCCACAATGTGGTGTATCCCTATTTTACTTATCAAATTTAAACCCAATATGCCGGTCTACAACTTTCTGCACAAACTTAGGGGTCCTTTGGCAAATTTGAACAAAAAAATCTACATATAAATTAACAAATTATCTAAAAGATGTAAATTTTCTAGTTTTTTCTTACGAATAATTAATATATTATTTGAATAAAACAATAATATATTATTATCACTATATTATGTGGCGCTTGTGTCAAGTTTTGATATGGTCACTCTATTTGTTTAGTATAATTTTTTCTTTAAGTAAAGGTGATGACAAATTTAAAAAAACACGTGAAAGGTAAAGTACGTATATTTTGTATGTTGAAGAGATGGCATGGAAGTATTTAATCGGGAAGTTCTGTTAGTAGCTAGTCTGGGTTTGGGATTTTGTATCTTAGTGATTAAAAAGAATCTTAGCGCTTAAGAAAGATTAAAATTCAAACCAAACAATCTCAATCTCTTAATTATTACAATAAGTCTAGGAAGCACGGACTCTTCATTTTGTATGCGAGTCCGACTCGCCCTAGTAGAAAAAACCCAGCCCCACTAGAAAAAACCCAACCCATTATCTATTAAACCCAATTTAAAGAAGGCCACTATATATACACTTCTTTTCTATACGTATACAAACTGAAACCCCTCAGTATACATACTCCACTTACATGAACCAAAAATGGAGTGTTTTCTTTTTACACAAGATGAAAAGAATGTTAACGGGGTTTTTATGTGTTTTCAACTTATTTTGAAAATTTAAACTTTCATTACTTGTTATAACCATTGATACAAGGAACGCGGAACGTCCTAGCGAATCGCGATTCCGTCCCAGATCGCTAAGATTCGCAATCGGATCGCCAGTTCCGGCGACCCAGTCTTTTAAGAAGAAAAAATAAAGAACAAAGACGGGATAAAAACAAGGCTTAAAAAATTACAGAGAGAAGGAAAAGCACAAGAAAGAAGATGCAGATTATTGGAAAGGCAGAGAAAAAAATGAAGGAGATGATGCCTCAATTCTTGTTCAAGGACAGCTGTGTGTATCTATATATATGCACAGTACTTTATACTTATTTTATTTATTATTGTGTTTGAAGTTTAAGTAGCGATTGACCTGTTTTAGGTAGATAGCAACAAACAAATACGTATATAATTGAATTTTAAAAAAAACTATTGGGCATTAACCTTTTTATGGACATGAAAATAAATGGTTTTTAAAAAATCTGGAATGACAATCATTATAAATTTATTTGAAATAATGACTATAATTTATCTTTTTAATAATTTAAATTGTTTTTACTACTGCTGGTCAAATAGTACTGACATTAAATTATCATTTTCAGAAGTTGGAGCACTAAAATCATGAACTTCTTCTTAATTTTAATTTACATATTTATTGTTAATATTTATAACTAAAAAAATCAATTTAAGAAATTCCAGCATATTTCATTTTTGAAACCTTATATGCCTTCAAATAATATTAAGAATTTATACATCTTATCGTACCCATACGTCCCACCGAACCGGTATGTTCCATCGTACCCAGACGCTCCCACGTACCCTGACGTTCCCTCGTACCGGGTTCACCATATGTACCGTTTCACGTATCCGTTTTCGTTCTAGTTTCTCATCGAACTCCGTTCCATGTAACATTGGTTATGACCTTTTAATTTATGATAGAAAATGTTAAGCATTTTACATAATATATATATATATATGTTTATTTATTTATTATTAAATTTTTCCAGTCCCGTATCCAAGACTCTTCGATGATTGGCGAATCCCCGTGTCGACGTATCAAGTCGGTGCTTCATGGCAATAAGTTATTGAGACATGCTAAGAAGTAAACAAATGACCCCTTAGATTGTGTCATATTACACCATAAACAATTGAACTGAATGCAGAATTTTGCCATAAAAATCCTCGATATTCAATAGTCAAGTCAGAAACAAGCAATAATCCATTTTCGAAACAGAGGTCGCTAAAGTGTTACTGTATTAGACATAATAGCATCATCAGTTAAAATCAGTCTGTTAGAGCAATTTATTTTTGAGTAAAACTAGTTACCAAAACAAGCATCTACTGTAGTTAAAAAGAGTTAGAGACGGGTACAACTCCAAACTATCTTTAACTCCGGTTAAAAAGGCAATCAAGTCTAGGAATTCCACCTTAGAGAACAGCTCAAGAATGTTGTTAAATTAGAATTTTCTTCAGGTCTTTCTTGGCTAATGCTTGTACAACAGGAACTCTATATGAGAACTGATGCATGGAACTTCACAGGAAGAAGGGAACAAAAAAAAAGTCCAGGTGGACTAACACAGAAACCCAACCACCCTAAGAATACAACTAGGGTGCCTAACAACACAACTGAACGCCTAGGATTTTCCACCCAAGGAAGTAAATACAGAGTGCAACCATAAGAGGAGATAAATTCTAAAATTAAATAAACTCAGAAATAAAAAAAATAGAAAAAATCGCATCAACTTATTCAGGATAAGACATGTCCTGCATATAGTACATAAATCACTGGTTTTATCCAAATTACTACCAGGGGTTAATGGTTTGATCTCTAACAACCACAAAGTTCTGTTCTTGTTAACATTTTAAATTACTGTTATAAATGCAACTTAAAACTAAGCGACTCACTGTTCTTAAAACTTTAAAATTTTATTATTATTTTGAGTTTTAAATAATGTCATATATACATTTGTGTGTACTCATAAAATCTTGAGTTAAAAACTACAAAACAACGGTATTTAAATAAATATCAAACTAAAGATCCTTGCATAGCATGAGTTGTAAGGAAACTACTCCTAAACAATATCTGCTCCATAATTTAACTGCTGTAGTAAAAGAAACAACGCTTTTTATTAACCTATATTAGTTATAATAATTTAGTAATCCAAAATGAATAAACTACAACATCTATTAAAATGAAAATTGTTCTCAAAAACAACTTTAAATAAATATAAAACGAATTTTGTTATCACTTCTTTCGCAATAATGTTGGTGGAACATGTTTTTCTTTATAATTAACATTGAAGATATAGATTTCTTGATGGAAGCGGAAAGCTAAATTAGTAATGTATCCAATATTTTCTTAATTATGGATGGACGGGCTCTAGTCAAGTAATTTTAACATTAGTATCTTGCTTAGTGCAACATGTTTAATTATTTCTGCTAGAAACAAATAAGAAAGAAGGATTATAAAAATATTAACAAAACAAGTTACACCTTTCATTATCAAACTTTCTTATGTGATCTCATAGATCATGTTTAATTCAATTGCCATGGAAATATTTTGCTGCTGAAATTACCCATATAATTAAATAAATAGTGTTACTTATTCTATCCAACAATATAATATTAGTTTCACAAAAGTGATTCATATTTTTTCCCCAAATAAACACAAGTTATCTATTCTTTCAAGAATCAAATTGCTTAAGCACAAACCTCTGCTCTACCATAAGTTCATTTCCAACCAAAACACACAGGTTCAAAGTGGATGGGAGATTTAATGTCACTCAGCAGATTTCAAACATGATAATAATCACAAAACGATACTACTTTGACATATCAAACATCAAAAGTCTTCAGTTCGAAACCAAATAGAGGTGTTATAATTATTATTTAGTTTGTAGAAATAAGCAGTCAAACTTGACCATTTACCTCTTTCAGCAGTTCAACACATTCTGCACTATTTGCATTCTTGCATCTATGTACCCATGACTCCAAAGAATGTTGTAGCCACAAAGAATCAAAGAAGCATCTTGCTATCATCTGTAAAGTAAAACTTTATTAATGCTTACATCACTTAGGGATTAAATATCTGCAAAAATAATTAATATGTCTACAGAGTAAGAACAGTATAAACATTATTCTATGCGGTAATAACTTGAAAGCAACCAGTTACAAACAAAACAATTACTACTTGTGATGCCATCAGCGAGGCATTTAATAGCAAGCCGGGAAACCAACCTGAATCCTGATTCTATAGAAATAAAATAAAAAGATAAAGGAAGAGGTAGAAAATCCGTTTCCTTCCCATTGGGAACACTAGCCTACTACTATCTTTTGAGAGCACCTTTCCTGAGGGTGCCCTTGAAACTCTCACATCTCCTGTCTTGGGTAGGTCCTGAGATGTACAAAGCCCAAAACCTTATATTTTAAAAATAGATACATTCTAGGGTATTACGAACCTAGTTCATTATATGTATCTGATTTTAGATCAGACATACTGCATCCAAATTTAAGAATTTTACTAGAAGAAAATTATCTAGAAGGGAGGGATTTACACTCTGAAGTTCCAAAAGAAGCCTTCCAATATCAGAGTAGTCTTTACAGCGGGAAGCCTCCATCGCAAATTCCTTCCAGACCATCATATTGCGAGAAGTTTCTATCAGAGCCTGAATGATTTTAATAGTTAAAATAAAGATGAAGAGTGCAGTGCACAAGGCACAAAAAGAATGAGAAAATTGAAATACAAAGGCTCTGACAAACCTCACTATGTAACTGATCAATGATATTTATAACACCAACAGCAAGCTTTTGTATGATAAACCTACGGGCAACAGTTAAATCTCTGACCATCTTCGCGCCAACTATGTGAGTCCTATATGGTATGGGCTCTGGAAATTCATTTATAGGACGGACAAGAAGCACATCTGCCCAGGAATAATTTCTTTTACGAGGAAAAAATACAACAAGATACTTTTTTCGATCATGAGTTGGCTTCGCTTTTAATGTTGCTAATGGCCAGTCAGCTCGTGCACATTGAATTCCTGCTTGCCACATTCCCCTCCACTACAATTTTAGAAACACAAATATATATAACGAATAAATAAACTATCACCGGAATTCACATGATTGGTTTCGAAGACAACTGTGGCAAAGGGAAAAAATCAGATGCTGAGGATTCAACTGACAGTATTCTAAGCTAACTTGCATTTCATTATTACATTCTTAATATAACTCATGTTCTTGATGAGCGGGACAATGAGCAGTAAAAATAGATTTGCTCAAACTAACACTAGATCTTCTTTCAACATGCAAGCAACCCTCAAATCAGAACTAGAAGAATGCTAAACTAAAGAGAGAAACTCAGAGTCATACCACACATGTATGGTTAAAATAATAAAAGGTAATACATTGAACAGCATACAGATTCAAGTTGAAAGCCAAAGACAAGATATACCTTAACCCATACTGCCATGGCATCCTCCGGTTCGGGCCACTTGACCTCTGCAAGCCAGGGGGCCTCTTCCCTGCTGCTACTTGGTAATTCACTCATGATAGTTTCTACATGTAGCTGAGAGTTATCATAGGCCAGGGTTCCTCTCATACACTGATCCTCTGAATGTGCAGAATCATGAGAATCACTAGAGAACTTTTGTCCATCCACCTCAAATTCAAAAGGTGAATCATCATTATGGTGCCCTTCTGATGTAGAGGATTCAGCAATTGTCCATTTATCCCCACCCTGTTCAAAGTGAGAACCTTCGCCATTAAGTGTCAAATCATTCACCTGGACATCCATGACTTGAACTTCTGTATGGTCAGTGCAGTTCATATTTCCATCATACATATAGGTTGATTCAGAATCTTGTTGAGGAAAACCAGATTCTCCGCCACATTTAACATTAGAAGAAGGTAACACTTCCATGGACTTGGTCTAGATATTTAAAAGGTATAAGTTTCTAACATAATCAGTCAAATCGACTCAGCTGTTATGAAAATTCGAGGCAACAATATCAGAACTCCTGTAAAGTCAAGGCAACAATATCAGAACATGTATCAGAGACAAATCTCAATACAGAACCAACAACCTTTTCTACTGATAACAAAATAAATCAAATGAATGTGTTCCATAAAAAAAATGTGACTAGGCATTATTTAAAGAAATGGAAATAGAATTCATAATTTTCATATGTCTGGTTTTAGTTGCATCCTTCCCTTTATTGGGATATATTGGAAATAAGAAAAATTGGTTTTTTATTTTCTTTGTCAATCCGATGAGCCTATTTACATATGTCTGTAAATGAATCGAGACAGTCAAGAACAATTCGGAGTTCGGTTCGAGAAAAGAACGGTTCAGCTTTGACTCGATTCATATAATGAGATAAAGTCAAATACAATTTAAGATTTGTTTTGTAAACGAAACAAACTTAATCATAGAAGAGTTCCGCTCGATATTCATTAATACGCTCATGACTATGTTATAAACATAATCTTTAATATGAATAAATTTAGGCTTAATGACCTTTTAAACCTCAAACTTTGCACCAATATACTCATCAGCCCCAGCCCCTCTAGTTCATAACCGTACCTTTTTGCCCCTCAGGTACTAAAAACGTAACCATTCACCCTTAGACCGACCGGTTTTCACCCGGGTTTTTTTCCGTGTCCAAGGGTAAAAAAACACATTTTGGATACCTGAGGGCTGAAAATGTGCGCTTTTAAACTTCAGGGTTTTATGAGTACACTGGTGCAAACTTTGAGGTCGAAAAGGTCATTAAGCCATTATTAATTAAACAACTATAGGTATTATATATAAATCTAAGTTTATTAATTTTTGACTAGCAAAATTTTAGTTTTAAATTATTTTTTTATATACGTGTGGAGCATACTCGTGAGTAATGTTCGTGAGCTGTTCGTGAGCAAAAGTTTGTCAGACACGTTTACGAGTTGTTCACGATCAGTTTGTGAACATTTTTCAAACGAGCCAAACTCAATCAATTTTTTTGGCTTGGTCCAAGTTAGAGTTCGATATAGATTTAAAAACCAAATCAGAAATCTCAATATAGCCCTATTTACATATTAAAAATCATTAAAAAAACTAATCCATGTAAGTTAAAACACAGTAAGTAGTAGTAATTATTAAGATTTAAACATAATATGAAAAAACCAATGTCAACATCTATAATATAGAAATAGCGAAAGTTAAGAAGAGTAATTAAACTATACATGCACGGATATCTTGCCCGGGCATAAGATACAAGTCGAAGAACTCAAATGCAGCATTTGAAAGTGTGTGTGTGTGTGCGCGCACGTTATAGTAAGTTAACACGTACATATAAAAAAACTGCAGTACGGCACTGCAAGCAAGTCATTAACCAGACCTCACTATCCCCACCCTCAAATTCAATGACTGAGTTTATACTAAAAAACAGTATATGTGATATCACAATGGGCAAAAGAAATTGAAAAGGGAATATCCTATCTAACAACTGGAATTAATAAGCTCTGCAATAAAAAAACAGATGTATAAATTAAACATGAAATAGCAGAATCCAGACTATACACAATAGTTAACACAAGTGACTAGCCATTTCGTGATACATAGATGACACAAGTTATTATCACATTTTGTGCACACATATACATACCGTGTCTGTATCAATCTGTCTATGCTATTTACACATTTTTGTAAGTAAAGAATTGACCATCCATGACTTAAAAAAATTCCCACTAAAGCTACCATTGCAAAGAAGCTGAGAACACATAAAAAGCTACAATCTTTGCACATTACAGCACAAACCCAAATCAAGTTACCAATCAAAATGTAAAAACAAGGCAGAATCATAGATCAACAAGTGTTAAAACAACAAGACCCTAAACCTGGTGTGACCTAGAAACAAAAAAGTGGGACCAAACCAAAATCTTGAAAAATTAACCTAGTACCACAATCAAAACTAAATCTTTAACCTAAAGACAAAACAATTAAGCACTAAATCAACCAACAAGATAAAAAAGATTTAATCTCTAAATAAAAATACTATCTTGCACATAAAAAATTAATTGACACAAAAATTAAAAAATTGGGGAAGACGGGGTCACAAGAAAATATGTAACATGTACAAAAATAAAAAACAATGACATGCCTAATTAGGGTAAAAATGTACAGGTGAAGCATAAACAAAAATATGGGTTCGTGTGTATATTGTGTGTAATGAAGAAATTGTGTTGTGGGAAGTGTACCTGGTGCACCGAAGAACAACTTTTTTTTTGGGTTTGGGGGTATAGAGACTAGAGAGGAGGTGATTTATGTGTGTAATAATAAAATGGGTATTTATATTTTTTTGTGTTTAAATAAAAATGACGAATTTAATTTGGAGATGTACTAGGAGAGCAGGTGAGATGGTGTGAGTAAACAGGTTTGGTTTATTGTTTCAAAGTTGTGTATAGGGATGGGGTGACCTGAAGAAGGTCCGATTTGTGTACATCGAATGAGCAATAAGTTGGGAGAGAGAAAATGTGGGTACGGGTCAGGCCGGGTCGGGTTGAAAGTATGAGACTTCGGGCTTGTGACCTACTTCGGTCCATTCTCCGAGTCCATTGTACAGTCGATGGCCCCCTATTTTGTAATTCTAGGTTAATATTATTTAGTTATTAAAATTTTGTAACTTTTCAAATTGATTAAACGATAATTTTTATCGGATAATAACGCAATGAATTTTGAAAAGTGTATTTTAAAGACCTGATCTTAGTGAATGCTTAACTCTAGTTAATTTTCACATGGTAATTAAGAATTTAGATATCAATAAATAAATTACATTTCATGTATTTACACTTTGTGTGAGATCATTTGAGATGGCAATTTTTAGAAATTACAATTTTTCATAATGGGCTTGTGTATCTCCGTTAACATTTTTTAAAATTTTATTATGAGTAAAAATTGCAAGATAAATTATTATGAAAATAACTTGATCCATGTAAGTTATTAGTTAATATCATATAAGTTGAGTTTTACTTGGTTTGCACATCTAAAATCAGCCCTTCCTTATATTCGATTTTCTCTTTTCTACATAAGGTTTGAATTTTTAGTCTAGAATGCTATGACTATTATGGATTTTCAGTAATATCATTTTATTGTATATAAATATATTTCATGTTTCAGAAAATGTCCCTACTAGAAGCCATTTACTCAACATTGTGTGAACCTTACATATCTCATAATAAAAATTATGTGAAGTTATATGTAAAATGATGTTAAACTTAAGAGTAACTTCATAAAACTAGCTAATAATTTGACAAATGTAAATTAGTGTACTAATCTGTAGGAATCAGGGGCCCGGTCTTCTTCTTATCATTTCCTTTTTTCATGTAATAAACAAATTCATCATCATCTCCCTGTTAGATATATTTGATAATGTCATGGCTAATATGATTTATTTTTAGTTTTCAGATCTTACTTAACAGGACAAATCAGTACTTAACTGGGAATCAGTACTTATACTGGAAGTCTGGACTTAAGGATATCAGTACTTATATTATCAGGAGATAATCATCAGAAGTTGGATATCAGAACTTAAGTGCTGAAGGATGATTAGATAAGGAAAGTAGCTGATTAAAGGAAAGAAGATCGAGATAAACATAAGAAGAAATATGCATGAAAAAGGAGTTCCGTGAAGAATGGAATACTTGGAAGAAAAGATATCTGATTGATATATTTTAGGAAGCAGAATTATATTTCATATCAATTAGCGATTATCTTGTAACTGTGTAGTATATAAACACAGACATAGGGTTTACACTATAAATGCTATCATATTCGAGAAGATTATTCATTGTAACCCTACCAGCTCTCGTGATATTTGTTCATCACTGAGAGGTAACAGTTCCATATTGTAACAGAGTTTATTGTTTCAATAAAGTTTGTTTTCTGTTACTTAAGATATTAAAGTTCGATTTGATTGTATTATACACTGTATTCACCCCCTTTACAGTGTGTGTGACCTAAAAAGTGGTATCAGAGCCTATCTGTTAACACACATACAGTTAAAGATCCAAACACAATCATGTCTGACACATAAACTCCAACTAAGCCTACCAAAACTGAAGAACCTCCAAAGACACAAATTCAAAGTCGGTATGAAACCATTAGAGTTCCCATACTGAGACCATCTGAATATGCCATATGGAAGGTGAGGATGACCATGTTTCTGGAAGCTACAGATCCAGAATATCTTGATAGAATCAAGGAAGGGCCTCACAAACCAACCAAGCTCGCAGTTGTAGTTGCAGGTGAAGCAGCAAAAACCGTACCAAGGAAAAGAGTGATTATACTGCTGAAGATATCACATCAATTGCTAAGGATGCTAAGGTACGACACTTACTTCATAGTGCCATTGATAATGTAATGTCAAACAGGGTAATTAACTGCAAGACTGCTAAAGAGATATGGGATGCTCTAGAAACAAGGTGTCAGGGAACTGATACGATTAAAAAGAACAGGAAGACAATACTCACTCAAGAGTATGAACACTTTGATTCAAAGGCTAATGAATCATTGACTGATTTATATGATAGATTTGTCAAACTCTTGAATGATCTGTCACTGGTTAATAAGGAGTATGATCTTGAAGATTCAAACCTTAAATTCATGTTAGCTCTTCCTGAATGTTGGGATTTGAAGGCAACAACAATAAGAGACAATTACAATCTTGATGAAACAACTCTTGATGAAATTTATGGAATGCTCAAGACTCATGAACTTGAGATGGAACAAAGAAGCAAGAGAAAAGGAGGAAAGTCAAGAACAGTTGCTCTTAAGGCTGAAGAAGAATCCCTCAAGGCAGCTACCTCAAGGAAAGACAAGGGTAAAGCTCTTTTCACAAAGTCTGATACTGAGTCATCAAGTTCTGAAAGTGATGATGACTCAGATTCTGAAAGCCTGCCTGAGACTGATGCTGATGAGGAGATGATGAAGCTGTGTGCTCTTATGGTGAAAGGGATCACAAAGATTGCATACAGGAAGTTCAGGAAGGGAAAGAAGTTTTCCACGAAAGGCATAAGTTCTGATAAGAAGAATTTCAGAAGATCTGAAGGCAGAGGAGGAAAGTCTGATAGAGGAGATTATACCAATGTCAAATGCTATAACTGTGGTGAGAAAGGCCACATATCTCCTGATTGCAAGAAGGTAAAGGGTGACAAAGGCAAGGCTCTTGTCACAAAGCAGAAAAGCAGGACAGACACCTCAGACTCTAAAAGTGAGGAGAACTATGCATTGATGGCAAATGCTGATAAAGAAAGTGCTGAGAGCAGTTCTGAAGCTGTTGAAACAAAGGTACCTCAGACTACTTATGCTTTTCATACTGATGATATTAATGAGTTGAGAAGATATCTTAAAACCATGTTTGTTAGTTATAGAGATCAAACTTTAACATGTGAAAGATTAACTTCTGAAAACCTTGCTTTTAAGAAAAGAAATGATTTCTTAGAAAAAGAGTTAGTTATGTTCCATCAAACTCAGAAGGATAGAGATGATGCTCTTTATGTTAGGGATGGAGTGCTAAAAATGAATGAATCTCTAAAAATTGAGTTAGAAAATGAAAGAGAGATAATCAGGATTTGGACTAACTCCGGCAGAACAACTCAAAATTTGCTAAGTAGTGAAAATTAGAAAGAGGGCTTAGGTTATGGAGAGGATAAAAATGATAAAGGAACTGTAGAAATTAAGCTTGTTGTTAAGAAAAAGCCAAAGTTAAAACCTGTTAAGTTTGTAACTGAAAAGTCTGATAATGATAAATCAGAAGTTAGAGAGGGATTAACTTCTGACAAACTAAAACAGGAAAAGACAGCTGAAGTAAACATAGGCTTAATGACTAAGAAGCAGCTTAAGCATAAGCTGAAAGATGTTAAGAATGCAAACAAGGTAAAATCACCTAGGAAAAATAGGAATGGAAAGGAAGGTGTGAATAAAAGTAATGATCATAAACCTGTTCCTGATGCTCCTAGTAAAACATGTCATAACTGTGGAAGTTCTAACCATCTGGCTTCTTTTTGCAGGAAGAATAAGAACATTAACTCCTTACCTTCAAAATCAGGAGTTAAGAGTCAGTCTGTTAGATATAAACCACAAAATCCTTGTTTTCATTGTGGTAGTTTATGGCATTCCATTTATACTTGTAAGGAATATCATAGTTTGTACTATGATTATTATCAAATAAAACCTTCTTTGAAGAAAGTTTCGATTGTTCCTTCTAGTGTAAATTCTGATACAAAGTCTGATAGTGTAAATTCTGATAAGAAAAATGTTAACATAAACTCTGATGCTAAATCCGCTGCAAACGTTAACAAACTTGATAAGGCCAAAGGATCCAAGCAAGTCTGGGTCCTTAAAACTAATCATTAGTGGTCTTTGTGATTGCAGGGCAACAAGAAAAATATTCTAGTTCTGGACAGTGGATGTTCAGGACATATGACTGGAAATAAGGCCCTGCTATCAGACTTTGTGGAGAAAGCTGGCCCAAGTGTTTCTTATGGAGATGGCAACATTGGAAAAACATTGGGATATGGCAATATCAATCTTGGGAATGTCATCATTAAAGAAGTAGCTCTGGTCTCAGGACTTAAACACAATCTGCTGAGTATAAGTCAAATCTGTGACAGAGGTTATCATGTTGATTTCTTTGAAGAACACTGTGAAGTTGTGAGTAAATCTAAAGGCAAAGTTGTTCTGAAAGGATACAGGCGTGGTAACATTTATGAAGCTAAGCTTTCAACAAGTACTGATGGTTCTGCAATCTGTCTGATGAGTAGAGCATCAATTGAAGAAAGCTGGAATTGGCACAAGAAACTCTCTCATTTAAATTTCAACAATATAAATGAACTGGTCAAGAAAGATCTTGTGAGAGGACTGCCAAAGTCAGTATTTGCTCCTGATGGCCTTTGTGATTCTTGTCAGAAGGCCAAATAAAGAAAATCTTCATTCAAGAGCAAGACTGAATCATCAATTCTTGAGCCTTATCATCTACTACATGTTGATCTATTTGGTCTAGTAAATGTCATGTCTATTGCAAATAAGAAATATGCATTGGTCATAGTGGATGAGTTCACTAGATACAATGGGTGTATTTCTTGCACACAAAAAATGAAACTGCATCTATCTTGATTGATCATGTCAAACATCTGGATAAATTGGTCAAAGATTCTGTGAAAACCTTAAGGAGTGATAATGGCACTGAGTTCAAGAATTTGATAATGGAAGAGTTCTGCAAAAACCATGGAATAAAGCATGAATTTTCTGCTCCTGGAACTCCACAGCAAAATGGAGTTGTTGAAAGGAATAATAGAACTCTCATTGAAGCTGCACGTACAATGCTTGAAGAAGCAAAGCTTCCAACCTATTTCTGGGCTGAAGCTGTGCAGACTGCTTGTTTTACTCAAAATGCAACACCCATTAACAAGCAAGTAAAAACACCATATGAGATGGTGAAGAAAAAGAAGCCAAATCTGAAGTACTTTCATGTATTTGGATGCAAGTATTTTGTTCTTAAGACTCATCCTGAACAGCTATACAAGTTTGATCTAAAAGCTGATGAAGGAATCTTTGTTGGATATCCACTTTCCATAAAAGCCTTCAGAGTCTATAATTTGAGAACAAAAGTGGTCATGGAATCTATCAATGTCTCCTTTGATGAACAGAAGATTACTGGTCTTGAAGATTTTATTGACCATGATCAGCTGAGATTTGAAAATGAAGACTCAAATTCTGATACTGAAAATCCTGACAGTCTAAGTCCTGATACTGTAATTTCTGATGGATTAAACTCTGATGTTATTGAAACTGTGGTGACTACGCCAAAGGAAGATGCACCTGTGCAGGGGGAGCATACTCAAGATCTTACCACATCTCAAGAAACATCAGAACATACGTCTGGATCTTCAAGTTCTGATTCGTCAAGTTCTGATAAGCCAAGTTCTGATAGTGCTGAAAATCTAAATTCTGAAGAATCCAACTCAGAGAGCATAGTTTCAGGGGGAGCATCAGAAAATGAAAATGAAGACATCATGGATCATGGGGGAGCATCCAGTTCTAGAGAAAACCTTCCATCTGCAAGGAAGTGGACAAAATCACATACACCTGATTTGATAATTGGAAATCCTGATGCAGGTGTCAGAACTAGAACATGTACTTCAAACGAATGTCTTTACAATTCTTTTCTCTCTCAGATTGAGCCAAAGAAAGTGGAAGAAGCTCTTCAAGATGCTGATTGGGTGCAAGCAATGCAGGAAGAGTTAAATGAATTTGAAAGAAACAAAGTCTGGACCCTAGTGCCAAGACCAAAGAATAGATCTGTTGTTGGTACAAAGTGGATATTCAGAAACAAAACTGACAGTGATGGCATAATTATAAGGAATAAGGCAAGGCTGGTTGCAAAAGGATATTCTCAACAGAAGGGAATTGATTATGATGAAACATTTGCACCAGTTGCTAGGTTAGAAGCCATAAGGATATTTTTGGCTTATGCTGCTCACAAAAAGTTTACTGTCTTTCAAATGGATGTGAAAAGTGCTTTTCTCAATGGAGAATTGGAGGAGGAAGTATATGTTGAACAACCTCCAGGCTTTGTAGACTCCAAACATCCAGATTATGTCTACAGGCTTGATAAAGCACTTTATGGACTTAAGCAAGCTCCTAGAGCATGGTATGAGACTTTAGCTCAGTTTCTTCTGGAAAGTGGATTCAACAGAGGAATAATAGACAAAATACTGTTCTACCTCAATCATGGAAAGGACTTACTTCTGGTCCAGATTTATGTTGATGATATCATTTTTGGGTCTATAAATGACAGACTTTGCAAGAAGTTTGCCAAACTGATGCAGTCAAGCTATCAGATGAGTATGACGGGGGAACTTAGCTATTTTCTGGGCCTTCAAGTCAAGCAGAATGAAGAAGGCACTTTTATTTGTCAAACTAAGTACACCAGAAATTTGCTGAAGAAATTTGGAATGCAAGATTGTTCAAGTGCATCCACTCCCATGGCCACTGCAACAAAACTGGATAAGGATACTGGTAAATCAGTAGATATTACTGATTACAGATGTATGATTGGCTCTCTACTCTATCTAACTGCTAGTAGACCTGATATCATATATGCTACCTGTCTTTGTGCAAGATTTCAAGCAGATCCAAGAGAACCTCACTTAACAGCTGTGAAAAGAATTTTTAAGTATCTTAAAGGAACAGCTGATCTGGTGTTAGGTCCCAATTTGTTTGTAGAAGGGGGGGTTGAATGCAAACAATACCGTTTCGTCGAATAAAATGCGGAATAAAATTGTGAAACAAAATTCAAGTTAAATAAAACTTTTATTAAACTTGAAAGGTGTTACAACTACGGTATCGATTACAAGGGATTAATCTCAAATCAATTATTACAAATTTAGAATAAATTCGACATGAACTTTTTCTATTTTTTGTAATTAAAAGATCAAATGCTAAAAGCGATTTGAGATTAAGTTCTAGGGATTTTAATCCGCTAGATTGATATACAAGAACAAGATAAGTAATTCTAGTGGTTTGGATTTAACATTAACAAACTAGAATATTTGATCTTGAATAAGCAGATGAATGATGAAATATTTTCTTTTGTTTTCTGCTGTGTTTTCTTGTTCTGTATGTGCTGCTCTGTTTTTGCTGAGTAGTCTGTTGATATTGTCTTCTGCTTTCTTTTAATCAATCACAGCCGAAGTTGTTGAACTGGTGTGACAATCTATTTGAGCTTGAAAGACTTTCGGTGAGACAATCTATTAGAGCTAGGAAGACAATTAAAATGAACTAGCAAGACTTTCGGTATGACTATTGATTGTCATACCGATTGTCATAGTAGTACAATTGAAATTGTTTTTCTGAATACATAATTGATTTTAATCTAATTGAAAATTCTATCAATACAATCAACTGAATTAGCAAGACATTCGGTATGACTATCAATTGTCATACCGATTGTCATACTAGTACAATCAGTTGTCTTTTTAGAATTATCACAGATTTTAATCAATTAACATTCTGAAAATCCTCATTATTAATTCTAAATTAATTAATCAATTTAATTCAATTAATCAATAAATTAATCCTTGCAGATTTAATTTATTCTCTTAATTAAATTATATGAATTAATTAATTAATAGTGAATTAATACTATCCCTGAGCAGCATCCATTCTTCTGACAATCTTCTGAAAGTCTCTGAGACTTATGAATCAATTCCGTCACTTCAATGCTGACACTCGATGTACTGTCTGGTTCATGAGTGACTAACTTTCGTGACGTTTCTTCATGTCTTGACTTTGTTGTTCTGATTGAATCCTTGTAATAAATGATACCTTGACGAGATCTCTGTCACTTGATTAAATCCACGATCTTGATTTATATCACTGAGGCATGATCAAATTCTTGAACTTCTTCCAGTGAATCTTCAAGTCTGCAGATGAACAATGTTTCTTTATTCTTTGACAGATGTTACTTTGTGAGATCTCTCTGATGCTTGATCCACTATTTACTTATTACATTCTTATTTGAGTTGAGTTAAATACTCGAATAAACGAGTAGGCTATGACATATGCCTTTCAATCTCCCCCTATTTGCTTGTTAGACAATAACAACAAATACCTAGAGGATAACTCAACTAACAAATAAGAAAAAGATATAAACAGTAATGTAAAGTAAATAGCAGAAAAGTTCTGGATTATATTTAACATTTTCCAGATTCCAAATGAAATTTACAAGTGAATACAAGATAGATGTTCCTCTAGCCTGAACATATAACTACATTAGACTATCTTGATTCATACCGCTCTAATCATATTACATTGAGTTTTGAGCTAATTGACTTTAGTTGTCTTCTCTTCTGACTTCACCTTCTTCTAAATCTTGAAGCAATTCCTTGTCAAAAACACGATCCTTTTCTGAAGTGAAGCTTGCAGGTCTGACTGGTTGAACTCCAACTGTCTTCAACTTATTCTTGAGTTGATTGTACCTTTTAACATTCTTCTCACAATAAGCTTGAATCAAGTTAGCAGCTTGAGTCTTCAACATGGATGAATATCCAGCAGTTCTCAAATGATGTTCCATCCAGACCAGATGCTTAGCTGAGTAGTCTTTAAGAGATTGTACATCTAGCTGACAGATTTGAAGACAATCAGACTTAAAGAATCTCACCTGATGAGGATTGTTGACCACTTGAGGACTAGCCCTGCTGGCAAACTCTTTAAGCCTTTCCCGAAGAACTTCATTCAACTCTGAGCTTCTTTTCACTTTGTTTAAAAGAACCCAAATCTCTGACAACGAACGATTCTCAAATAGATGAAGTGACACCTTGAATGATCCTTCACTCTGACAATATACAAAAATGCTCATCTCATTTAGGGATCTATCAAAAGCAGCTATGATCCTTGAGACTTCAGTCTTGATAGCATTCATGTACATGTCATTGTTAGGATTTGAGATTTCCAGCTTGTCAAGAAGATGTAAGAACTGCCTATCATTGTTAGTGCATAGCTGAGGCATATCGAGTACTCTCCTAGCTTCATCCCACTTTCCACCAATCTTCAGTCTGACATCTCTTCTCCTTTCTTGAGCTTTAATGTCATGAAGACGTTGCTTTTGAAGAGTTTCTGTTCTTTGTATGTCTTTTCTCCTATCAATGATCTGTGAGACCTTCTTGAGTTCAGCTTCTTTTCTTTGCATCTCTGACTGCTCTTTCTGAAATTCTTTCTCAAACCTAGGATCCACTGTATCTTCTTCTTCCCAATCTTCAAAATCACTTTCTTCTTCAGCTTCAAATAACCCATCTTTATCTTCCTGAACTGGTTCAGTGGGAATGTCAAAAATATCGAAGTCATCCTGTTCTCCACTGTAGTAGGCATCATCAGCCTTTCCTTTATCTCCAGCAGAAGTATCTTTTTCTTTCCCTTTGGAACTACTCCCTTTCTTCTCCCCCTTAGTTGAGGGATCCTCTACTGACTTTCCTTTGAAACCTCCACCACTTCCAGAGCCTGATCCTCCACCAGACGGTCCTTCAAAATAAGCTCTTTGTTCTTCATTAGGGCAATGAGAATTCTTGATCATGTAATATAAGTGCTTCATGCCTTCATTTAGATGTTCCATGCCCGTCTCTATCTTTAGAAATCTTGAGTTGTCCAGTGAATGATTCATCTCAACGAGGTCTTCAAGAGAAGTCATTCTTGTATGTAGGGAGCAGAAGTTGGATATGTCATCAGCTGATAAATTTGGAGTGTCCTGAATAGAATTGAGCTTTGGTATTACAGTAGTCTTTAAATCTGAGATGTCATTCCTTATGATTGCAAGCTGATTGTCGACAGAGGTGGAAGAAGAAGACCGTTCAACCACTTGTGCTTTGAATGCTTGAGCTTCAGCTTGACTTTTAGCAAGTTCTTCTTTCAGGGCAGCAATCTGAGCTAACAGGTTGACAGTATCAGTGTCTGTGTGTGCTCTCACCTGAAGTTCACTCGTGTTTGGTTCACTCATCTCACGTGCATGTGTTTCTCTCAATATGATTGCTCGTGAGGAGTCTTCCAATTGCTGTTCTTGTGTACCTGCATTAAAAATCACCCTAGCCTCTTCAAGAGAGGTCAGTGGTGGTGCAATGGGAATTCGCGAGTCCCGATCCTCAGTCAATGCTATCAAATCTTTTGGAATAGATGTCTGAATTGCTTCAGGGATAGATTGACCGAGTTGCCCTCCACTTTCTCCAGATAAATCTGCGAGTGGAGAATCCCATAAGGGAGCCAGAGTTGTTGGATCTGGGAGGGGAGAAAATGACTCTATTAAAGATGGCGGAGAGTCAGATTTTCCCTCTGAAGCATGTGACTGCTCTTCTGCCGTAACTATGGCAGGCACTGTAACCGACTCGACGTGCACTCCTCGCTGGGTGTCCTGAGTATTATCTGGGGAAGTGTATGGTTCCATTGTGAGTAATGGAATTGTGCTTGACTCAGTACAAGATGCCATGGCCCGATGGCGAATTTCAATAGATGCATCCTGTTGAGAGAATGACTCTAGTAACTGTTCATTGGCCATTTCAAAGTCCATGTCCTGTTGGGAGGACAAGGATGGGCTTTCAGATGCCTCAGAATAGGTTTTTCTTTTCTTAGGAGGAGGCAGAGCTGAGGGTTCACTCATATTTGACATTGTACTACTTCCTAGTAATCTTCTGGGTAACATTTTAGACAGTGGGGGAGAGGGTGAGATAGAATGAGACTCTGTGTTTGGCTCTATGACCTGGGATTGAAGCTGTGGTTCTACAACTTCATGGTCAGCCCTATCAACCACTGAGGGTCTGTTAACAGAAGTAGGAAGAGAGTGAGAGTGAGGAGTTACTACCTGTAATGGAAGAGCCTGGGTGGCTTGAACCACTGGAGGTTGAGGTTGCTGTTCATGGCCGGGAAGATTAAAAATAGGCAAGGGAATATAATTGGCCATGAAAGCAGATACAAGTACTGGTACTTGCATAAATTTGAAGGTTGTGTCTTGGCGAGTGTAAATCTTTTTGCTAACTGGTGGGGGTTCGGTTACAGCAGAGTTAGCAAAAAGTGCTTTGTGTTCAGGGGTGAGTAGATGATCTGCTATAAGCATAAGAAAACGAGCATAGTAACATGATACCCTACGATTTGTAGAATGATCACGTAAAGCAGAAGTTAGACGTCTCAAGAGAATGGGAAAAAGTAGTTTGCCAAAATTGATCCTTTGATTGAAAACAACCGCAAGACCAATATACTGCAGGGTGGAAGTAATGTTATGAAAATTAGATTTTGTGCAGTTGGCAAACACTTTGGAAAGTGTATCAAAGAATATATCCCATTCAGACACCAAATTTGATTTAGAAAGTTTGGTTAAATTGATCACCCCCTGATAGTGAATGGCATTGAAAAAATTTGTGATATCATTTTCAGAGGGTAAATTACAGAAATTGTCTAGTGGAAAATTTAACGCACGATTGACGACTGTTTCATCAACTACATACTGTGTGTTTGCGATGGTGAATGAAAAAGATTTTGAATCATCGGCCACAGTAGAAGTTGTGCAAATCAGTCTAAGTAGATCGACGTTTAAAATCACATTTGATTTAATAGCAGAGCTAACAATCGAATGATCATTTAAAAATCTAATCCAAGGCTTAAATTTTTCAACATCACATTTTTCCGGATTAAAATAACCAACCTGATTATGCGCGACAATTTGGAAATTGAGAGCCATTTTATAAAATAATAATAAGACACAAGCTTTTCAGAATTTTAAGAATAATATTAAGAAAATTCGAATTAATTAAATTAATTTAATAATTCGAATTAAATTAATTATAATCGAAAAATTTAGACAGAAATGTATCTCGTTAAAATTCTTAACTCACAAACACAGTTTTGACAAATCAAAAGACACAAATCAGAAATTAAAATCAAAATTAAAAGTTCAAATTCAATAACACAAATGGAATTTGAAGGGGCAAACTGATTTTAATTTGTTTTTGCGCTTTTTATAATAATTTTTTTTTTATTTAAGAAAAATTCAACAGCATCTCTTTATATATATACTTGTAAGTATATATCACTAAAGTGATGATTAAGTTTGCTGAGTAAAAACTCGAGCAAGGAAATAACAGGTTTGGCTTGGTTCGAAGAGAGAGAAGAGAGAAAATGTGGAGAGAAAACTGTTAGAAATTTTTTGAAATGAAGTGAACTGATGAAATGGTTAAAACAACACAGCACATGCCTTTATATAACAACTGGTATGACAATCCGGGATTGTCATACCGATTGTCATACCAGGCAAAAGAAGGAAAAGAAACAAATAAAAATAAATAACTGGTATGACAATCTGATAGTCATACCGATTGTCATACCAGTACAAAATAAAACAATATAATTCTGATATTAATTTTATTACTGGCATGACAATCAATAGTCATACCGATTGTCTTGCCAGTTATAAAATTAATCTGATTTTAAAATAAGCAATCATTATTACTAAAATGACTTTCAGCAAGACAATTTCAATTGTCTTGCCGATTGTCTTTCTAGAATAAGATAAAATACGCATTAACAGATTTATATTAACATGTGTACTGAAATGATTTTCAGCAAGACAATTTTAATTGTCTTGCCGATTGTCTTTGCAGTAGAAAAACAAAATAAATATGTACAGACAACTATTAATGTACTGAAGCTATATTTCATAATAGTACAACTGAAATAAACACTTAAAATTTTCACAGAGACAAAGACAATATTTCAGAATTAATTATTTTTATTCTAAAAATAGATTTCTGTTGAATTTTAGCAAATAAAATTCATAGAAAAATATCTTTAGAGGAAATAAAATATTCTGAGATATTTTTAAATTAACAAGTAGAGTAAATAACATAGATAAGATAATATATATTACATAGAAATAAGCAAGAAATATGATAAAATGATAAAATAAATTTGCAAATGAATTTTTCATTTATGAAAAATTCATTTGTAAATTCATTCAAGAACAGATTCCAGATATTAATTAAATTAATCACTAAAACTATTTAACATGCCCAATTTACCAACTAATCTAGTAAATGTGGATTCGTCAAGTGGTTTAGTGAAAATATCTGCTATTTGTTCTTCTGTTGGAACAAAAAATAGTTCAACAGTACCATTCATGACGTGCTCTCTAATAAAATGATACCTGATGTCAATGTGCTTTGTCCTCGAGTGCTGCACAGGGTTGTTGGTGATGGCTATTGCACTTGTGTTGTCACATAAAATAGGAATCTTGTTCAATACAGAGCCATAGTCTCGTAGTTGGTTCCTAATCCACAAGATCTGAGCACAGCAGCTTCCAGCAGCAATATATTCAGCCTCGGCCGTTGAGTTGGAAACTGTTTGCTGTTTCTTGCTGTACCATGAGACTAGCCTGCTTCCTAAGAATTGACAACTTCCTGAGGTGCTTTTCCTATCAACAACACTTCCTGCATAATCTGAATCTGTATATCCGACAAGGTTAAAACCAGATTCTTTAGGGTACCAAATACCTAGATTTGGTGTTCCCTTAAGATATCTTAAGATTCGTTTAACAGCAACGAGATGAATATCTCTAGGATCCGCTTGGAACCTTGCACATAAACATGTAGCATACATAATATCTGGTCTACTTGCAGTAAGATAGAGTAACGAGCCAATCATACCTCTGTAGCTTGTGACATCTACCTTAATGGAGTTTTCACATGGTCCAAGCTTGACAACTGTAGTTGATGGAGTCCTTGCTGATGCAGAATCCTCCAGATTGTATTTTTTGAGGAGTTCCTTGAGATACTTGGATTGACAAATAAATGTTCCGTCTAACCTTTGATTTACTTGTAATCCAAGAAAGAACTTCAGCTCTCCCATCATGCTCATTTCAAACTTGCTGTGCATAACTTAGCAAATCTCTTACAGAGATTATCATTAGTAGACCCAAATATTATATCATCCACATAGACTTGGACTAATATAGTATCATTCTTATGTTTTTTAGAAAAGAGAGTTTTGTCTATGACACCTCTAATAAAGCTATTTTCAATAAGAAATTCAGAGAAAGTGTCATACCATTTTCTTGGTGACTGTTTTAGCCCATAGATAGCCTTGAAAAGAAAGAAGACAAAATCCATATGATCTGGATCTTCAAAACCAGGAGGTTGCTCTACATATACCTCTTCATCCAGCTTTCCATTCAGAAAGGCGCTCTTGACATCCATTTGATAAACTTTAAAGTTTGAAAATGCTGCGAATGCCAGAAATATCCTGATGGCCTCAAGTCTAGCCACTGGAGCATAGGTTTCATCATAATCAATACCTTCAGCTTGAGAATACCCTTTAGCTACCAGTCTTGCCTTGTTTCTTGTAACCACACCATCTTCATCTAGTTTATTCCTGAATACCCACCTTGTACCAACAGCTTTCTTGTGTACAGGCCTAGGTACCAGTTTCCAGACTTGTTGACTTTCAAACTGATTGAGTTCATCTTGCATAGCAATCACCCAATCTGGATCAGTCAGTGCTTCTTCAATTTTCTTAGGTTCCATCTCAGAAAGAAATCCTGAGAACAGACACTCATTTTGAGTAGCACGTCTAGTTCTGACTCCAACATCTGGATCACCAATAATCAACTCAAAAGGGTGAGCTTTATTCCAGACAGTCTGTCTTGGAAGATTTGATCTTGATGATTCGCCTTGAAATTCATTGTGATGTTGTGTCCTACTAGATGATCCTTCAGCATCTCCCCCTGAGTTGTTGCCATGTTGACTTGAAGATTCTCCGTCAGTAGCAGTGGTATCTCCATTATTTCCAGAGTTTCCATCACTATTACCTTGAGTATTATCAGGATTAACAGGTTCTTCAACAGCAACAACCTCAGGTTCTTGACCATGTTCTGACTCTGAATCTGACGTATCATCAAACTTCAGTTTCTCAGAAGGATCTGCAGTTTGGATACTAGGGAGTTTAGTGTCATCAAATGTAACATTGACACTTTCAGTTACTTTGTGTTGATCAATGATATACACTCTATATGATCTTCTTCCATATCCAACAAAAATACCCTCATATGCCTTTGCCTCGAACTTACCACGACGATCATCTCCATCCTTGAGCACGAAGCATCTGGCACCAAATACATGAAAGTATTTGATAGAAGGTTTCTGTTCATTCAAAATCTCATAAGGAGTTTTCATGAAGTCTTTGTTGATTAGAGTTCGATTCTGAGTATAACATGCAGTATTGACAGCTTCAGCCCAAAAGTACATTGGAAGACCTGATTCATTTAACATCGTTCTTGCAGCTTCAATCAATGTACGATTCTTCCTTTCTACCACTCCATTTTGCTGAGGGGTTCTAGGAGCTGAAAATTGTCTGGTAATCCCTTTGTCTGTACAGAATCCATTTAGAAGTGCATTCTTGAATTCTGTTCCATTATCTGACCTTATTGCTCTAACAGGGACGTTAGAATCTAACTCAATCATCTTGATATGATCAATCACAACTTGTGGTGTTTCATCCTTAGAGTGAAGAAATAAAACCCACGTATACTTGGAATAGTCATCAACTATCACAAGACAGTAACACTTCTTTGACATAGAAAGGATATTAACTGGACCAAATAAATCCATGTGCAATAATTGCAGAACACCAGTTATGGAAGATGTGTCAGTGCCTTTGTGACTTGCTTTCTTTGACTTTCCTTTCTGGCAAGCCTCACATAGTCCTTCTGGAGAGAATTCCAGCTGAGGCAGACCTCTTACCAATTCTCTTTTGACAAGAGAATTCATTGTCTTGAAATTGAGATGGGAAAGTCTCTTGTGCCATAGCCAACTCTCATTTGACGATGCTTTTGCATAGAAACAATTGACTTCAAGATTTCTTCCAGAGTTCATGTCAGCTACGAACAGATTTCCTTTCCGTATTCCCATTAAGGAGGGTTTTTCACTTTTCTTGTGCAGAATCTGACACTTCAGCTTGTCGAATAAAACATTGTAGCCGTTGTCACAGAACTGACTAATGCTAAGCAGATTGTGTTCAAGTCCTTGCACAAGATATACATTTTCAATGATAACATTTCCAGCTTGCAAACAGCCATATCCCTCCGTTAAACCTTTGCTGTTATCTCCAAAGGTAACCACTGGGCCAGCTTTCTCAACCACATTTGATAGCAGGGCTCTATCTCCGGTCATATGTCTTGACGATCCACTGTCAAGAATCCACACTACCGGTTGTACCTGTTTAATGCCCTGCAATACAAATGGATTAGAACTTCTTCGGAACCCAAGCTTGGCTGGGTCCGGCATACTTGTAAAATTGGCCTTTATCAGGCAAAACAACATTCTTAATTTCACTATTCTCAACATTCTCAATGACTGAACATTTGACCTTTAAAACAGCCTTATCAGATTTATGTTTAGGCTTAGGCACAAATGTCTCCTTTCTAGCTTTAGGAGGACTAGCAGTCTTAGACCTATCATGCTTTCTATTATTCACATGCTGACGAGGAGTAGTCTTATCATTAGAAGCATGCTTACCATTAAAATAAGCAAACAACAGATTAAAAGCACAAGACATACAATCAGGAACACCACATGCTTTATGAGAAGGATTAACAATAGGCAACTTATGCATGGTAGACATGGCATTTGTGCTATCCAACTCATGTGTGTCTGAGTTAGTCTCAGTTGCTTTCACAACCTTGACTGGAACTTTTGACACACTTGACTTGGAGACAGCTTTCCCATTAGCATTATCTTCAGCACGGATTTCTTCTTGAATAATAAAAGAGGTCTCATCAAATGGTTCAGCAATTGATTCCTTATAGAGGGGTTCATCAACACCCTTAAGCACATGTGGTACTTCCCTGCCTTTAGTACATACATGAGGAGGGGAGTTTATGCCTAATTTTCCAATAGCAGCATTGTAATCATAACCTATTCCATGTGTTTGATTAACAGCTTGCTTATTGTAAAACTCTTTGGACTTCGAACAAGAATTAAAGTAAGCTTTAACCTTAGCCTCAAGACCGGTGATCTTGTCTTTGAGAATAGTTTCGAGTTGTCTATAACAGTCAACTCTATTCTCTAGAAAAGATACTTGGTCTTTAAGTTTATCTTGATTAATGTGCACAAGTCTTAATTCATTGACCTCTTTCTCAAGGTCTTTGATTTGTTGATTTAACAATTCATTATCATGACGAGCACAATCTAAGTTACCTCTTAGATGATAAACCATTTCAGCATCAGAAAGTTTTACCTCTTTTCTTGACGATGAGGTGCTTGCATCACTAGCCATGAGAGCAAGATTCCCAACTTCTTCATCTTCACTGTCAGTATCATCCCAGCTTCTTCCCTTTGCCAGGTACGCCCTTTCAGATTTACTCTTCTGATTAGAATCGTAAGAGTTCTTCCTTGCTTGTTTTGGCTTCCTGCATTCTGTGGCAAAGTGTCCCAACTCATTACAGTTGAAGCATCGAATGGTGCTTCGATCAACCATCCCTGTTTTATACCCACCACTGCTGGTGTTAGAGGATGAAGATCCACCTTTCTGGAATCTGTTGTAGTTGGACTTGTACTTGAACTTGGGATTCCTTTTGAATCTGACATTTGAGAATCTCTTGACAATCAGGGCCATTGACTCATCCTCCAATTGCTCCAGTTCTTCCAAGGAATAATAATCATCTCCTGATTGATTTGTAGTAGGAGAATCAAATTCTGCTACTATCACATTATCTTCAACCTTGGAAGACTGTACCATTCTATCTGACTGTTGAGATTGTTGTTGATATAGTGGTTGTTGTTGTTGTTCATCAGCTACCAGAGCAGTAGACGTGCTGACCACTCTTCCTTTCCCGTAAACTTCCTTCTGCTGAATCTGCTCCAACTCATAAGTCTTTAACACACCATATAGCCTTTCCAAAGAAATCTCACTCAGATCTCTTGCTTCTCTTATGGCAGTGATTCTATGTTCGAGATGAGTTGGTAGTGTTAAAAGGAACTTTTTATTGACCTCCCTGATGGAATAGTATTTACCATTAATGTTCAGGTTGTTGATCAATGCATTGTACCTCTCAAACACTTCAGTGATTCCTTCTCCTGGATTGGATTTAAAGTATTCATACTCAGAGGTTAGGATTTCTAGTTTGTTCTCCCTAACTTCCTCTGTGCCTTCATTAATAATCTCAATAGTTTCCCAGATATGTTTAGAATCTTTACAATTCATCACATGTCTGTTCATTAGGGGATTAAGGGAATCTACTAAGATTAATTGAAGGCTAGCATCCAGGGAAGCTTCTTCTATTTCAGCAGGAGAGAAGTCCTCAGGATCCTTCACATAAGTTCTCGCTTTGGTGATCACCACATCATTCTCTATTACCTCTGGTTCAATAACCATAGGAATTTTTGGACCCTTCTTCAACACTTGCAAATATTTGGGATTAGCAACCTGTAAAAACAGTAGCATCTTCTTCTTCCACATCACATAATTTTCTTTATCGAAAAGTGGAATTTTAACGGTTCCAACTTTTTGTGTAGTCATTATGAATTTTTGAGTGAATAAAAATTCAAGAAGTGAAAGAAACACAAAAGTCTAGGATCTTGATTTGTACGTTAATCAGAAGGCTCTGATACCAATTGTTAGGTCCCAATTTGTTTGTAGAAGGGGGGGGGGTTGAATGCAAACAATACCGTTTCGTCGAATAAAATGCGGAATAAAATTGTGAAACAAAATTCAAGTTAAATAAAACTTTTATTAAACTTGAAAGGTGTTACAACTACGGTATCGATTACAAGGGATTAATCTCAAATCAATTATTACAAATTTAGAATAAATTCGACATGAACTTTTTCTATTTTTTGTAATTAAAAGATCAAATGCTAAAAGCGATTTGAGATTAAGTTCTAGGGATTTTAATCCGCTAGATTGATATACAAGAACAAGATAAGTAATTCTAGTGGTTTGGATTTAACATTAACAAACTAGAATATTTGATCTTGAATAAGCAGATGAATGATGAAATATTTTCTTTTGTTTTCTGCTGTGTTTTCTTGTTCTGTATGTGCTGCTCTGTTTTTGCTGAGTAGTCTGTTGATATTGTCTTCTGCTTTCTTTTAATCAATCACAGCCGAAGTTGTTGAACTGGTGTGACAATCTATTTGAGCTTGAAAGACTTTCGGTGAGACAATCTATTAGAGCTAGGAAGACAATTAAAATGAACTAGCAAGACTTTCGGTATGACTATTGATTGTCATACCGATTGTCATAGTAGTACAATTGAAATTGTTTTTCTGAATACATAATTGATTTTAATCTAATTGAAAATTCTATCAATACAATCAACTGAATTAGCAAGACATTCGGTATGACTATCAATTGTCATACCGATTGTCATACTAGTACAATCAGTTGTCTTTTTAGAATTATCACAGATTTTAATCAATTAACATTCTGAAAATCCTCATTATTAATTCTAAATTAATTAATCAATTTAATTCAATTAATCAATAAATTAATCCTTGCAGATTTAATTTATTCTCTTAATTAAATTATATGAATTAATTAATTAATAGTGAATTAATACTATCCCTGAGCAGCATCCATTCTTCTGACAATCTTCTGAAAGTCTCTGAGACTTATGAATCAATTCCGTCACTTCAATGCTGACACTCGATGTACTGTCTGGTTCATGAGTGACTAACTTTCGTGACGTTTCTTCATGTCTTGACTTTGTTGTTCTGATTGAATCCTTGTAATAAATGATACCTTGACGAGATCTCTGTCACTTGATTAAATCCACGATCTTGATTTATATCACTGAGGCATGATCAAATTCTTGAACTTCTTCCAGTGAATCTTCAAGTCTGCAGATGAACAATGTTTCTTTATTCTTTGACAGATGTTACTTTGTGAGATCTCTCTGATGCTTGATCCACTATTTACTTATTACATTCTTATTTGAGTTGAGTTAAATACTCGAATAAACGAGTAGGCTATGACATATGCCTTTCATCTAGGATTGTGGTATCCTAGAGAATCAGATTTTAAACTAATAGGTTACTCAGATGCAGATTTTGTAGGTTGTAAAATTGACAGGAAAAACACAAGTGGAAGCTGCCAATTTCTTGGAGGCAGATTGGTTTCTTGGTTCAGCAAGAAACAAAAGTCAATTTCCACATCAACTGCAGAAGCAGAGTATATTGCTGCAGGAAGCTGTTGTGCACAGATTCTTTGGATGAAGAATCAGTTACTGGATTATGGGTTAACATATTTCAAAATCCCTATTTACTGTGATAATCAAAGTGCTATTGCTATGACAGGTAATCCAGTTCAACACTCTATGATAAAGCACATCAGCATCAGGTACCACTTCATAAGGGAACATGTGGATGAAGGTACAATGGAATTGCACTTTGTTCCAACAGATCAACAACTAGCAGATATCTTCACAAAACCATTGTGTGAAGCCACTTTTACAAGATTGGTAAATGAACTTGGGATGGTTTCAGGTTCTTTCTCTAAATCTGCTTAGTCTTGTTCTGTTATATCAGACTTTATTATCAGTATTTACATAAATTAATCTCTTTGTGTATTCTGTGCTTAATTGACAAATGTGTTTAAGTACTGACTATTGTCTGATATATGTTTCTAAACTCTGATAAGTGATATGTCTGTTTAAGTAACTATTCAATCCTATGAGGATAACTGTGCTAGATGCTGACCTAGTAGTCTTCAATAAACAAATGATCCCATGTAAGAAGTAATTATTTCTGTGGAAATCTATTGAAACAAGCAAAATTCTAATAATTGAGCTTAGTTGAGTTTACTTTGTTTATCTTATTACTAAGTCATAAATTAGAATAATGCTACTCATCTTTTAAGTTCTGATACTAGTAAATCTGCCGAATGCACTAAGTGCTGATAAACCTCACTTATCAAAAGAAAAAAAAAGGATCAAAGAATAAAATCAGACACTCCTTTGAGATCTAGAGTAAAAATGTGGAAGGGACGAACCAAGTGCATTGCTGGTATTAAGTAAATATGCATTAGAAAAGCAAAATATTTTCTTGGTGACTTTTCACACTCTATGATTACTGGAGAAATACTCTGATAATAGCATAAATTCTGATAAGCAGTCGTGACTCACTTACACTGAGAAGTCCCTGTGAAATGGAATTTAAAAAGATGCATAAAATTAGCACAAAATAGTTGAGGTGGACTCAAGCATGAACTTATTCAACAGTAGGTTTCAGAATAATGACAGCTCTTTAACAAAGTTTTAGTTATGCCTTATTTCTAAGATGTACTGAAGTGAATTAGACTTTACTCTTTGTCTGACATTTAGCTTAATGCACACACTAATCACTCCATATGAATGATGAAAATTACTGTGATGGTCTATGTTATTTTAGATAAACAGTCATTGTGTCACTTTGCACAAATTCTAAGGACAAGTTCTGATTGCATGTTCTGATGATTAAGTTCTGAAGAATATAACTCAGAATTTGTATGAGGACTTACTAAGATAGGCATTCCTTTTTCAAGTTAAGAAATTATGTTCTGATGACTGTTAAGTTCTGATATAAGTCTAAGTTCTGATATTACAGTCTAATTCTTTACTTGACTTATCTGTGGATAAAAATTTGATAACAGTCTCGGTTCAAACTAGAATATGTTGAAGTGGAAGATTAATAGTCACTATGGTTAGGGTTAATGGTATTCGTACTTGAACAGTCAACTTTTACTTGCTTCTTGTGCGCATTAAACCATGTTTTCTCTTTCCAATGAATGTTTTTCTTTTTCCAAGTCTGGGGAGACGAGTTAGAATTAATTCTACCTGTCAGCATTAAATTCCTTCGCGTCTCCTGGCATTCTCTTGCCTATATAAGCAACCACTTCACATCAGCCTTCCCATCAAATCTTTTCTCCCAACCTCACCTTACCTTTATACTTTTTCTTTCAAAAACACCATGGTCAGATACAACATGTTTTTGAACTACGAAACCTTCAATATGGAGCTAAGTTGTGCCGATTGGCAGCAGGAATGGCACATCACTGCCATTCCTGATGAGATAAGGGACTCTGTCCCACAGGAGGTACTCACCAACCTCCTGTTCTTCTCTATGGACTACCATCGCCATCTGGAGCGATTGGAGGAGGAAAGGCTGGAAGCTCTCCGCCAGCAAGAGCGAATCATTCGACTCGCCATTCTGTTTGTCGAGAGTAGGAAGAAGAAATGATTTATTTTCTTCTTCCTATTTTTCTTCATCATCAGCCTTGCCCTGCTTCTTGAGCTAGGACTAAGGCTGTTGATGTTAGGTTTAGCAGCTTAGGGAAATCTTGTACAAGTACTGATGTAATTTCAATTTCATGAATGTATTCTCTTGATATATTAATGAAATTTGTTTTTGTTTCAAGATTTTGTCTATGAAATATTTTAATGCATTGTTAAATTCTGTTACATATTCATATTCTGATGACCATATAAATACTGTGTTAATTTAAGTTCTGATTTTCCTTTATCAGTACTTACTCATCTGATTTATCTTGGTTATTTTTACTTGATTTATTTTCAGAATATTAATGTTGCAGTGAAAAATAATTTGAATAAGTGGGAACAGTTTCAATTTTGCATTAAAACTGATTCACCTTGATTAATGGAATATCTGGGTAAGTGGAACGGTTTTTTCTTGAAAAACTGCAAGTGGGTGGTAATTATTGCTTATTTACCGTGCCCATTACTTCTTGCCTTATCTATGTATGACAGTTGTCAAGGTATGCTCCACTACTTTTAAATGAATGTGTGCCAGGTGTCCCAACGGTTACTTTTTGTGTATAAGTAACAAAGAGAAAAGATTGTCAAATCTTTTATTTACTTTTCTCTTTTATCTCTCTTTCTTTACTTTTCTTCTTTCTCATCTGCTGACGATTTTTCATATAGACATTTTCTCAAACACAATACAGGCAACCACATTTCTCTTAAATTTCAATGGCACCCAAGGACATAATTTTCCATGGAGCAAAGTTTGTTCCTAATAACTTCTCTGCTATACTTAACACGTCAGAGGCACCCTCTGAACTTCATTTCATTCGGGATTTTCTCACTAGTTCTGATATTGGGTACGTTCTAACTGAGTCTGAATCAGTCTCTGGAGTTCAAGTACTGGAGTTCTGGAGGAGTGGAGTATATGATGATGGTGGTGCTCAAGGGTCCCCGAGTATTATCTTTTCATCAGGGGAAAATGAGTATGTTGTGACTTTGTCTACGGTTCGACAAGCACTGCAGCTACCTGAGAACTGTGTTTATTCTACTGTTGATGAACCAGTTCTTCAGAACATGATGGCAAGTCTAGGTTATGAGGGAATATTGGCAAAGCTTGGCAAGTTGAAGAGATCTTTCATAAGGAGGGAATGAAGTTTCTTCTTTGACTGCATTACCAAGGCTTTTGCTAACAAATGCTCAAATTTCGATGCAATTCCCATATTCAGCCAACAAATCGGGTATGCTCTTATAAATCACACTGATTTTGATTATGCAAGTGATGTCTTAGGTTTTATTGGGGATATGATGACAGAAGATCGAAATACTGTATATTTTGCCAGATTTTGTCAGGTTTTTCATAGGTTCTGTTGTAATCAGCCCCAAAGTTTTGGTGATTTAATTCCATCCTTCAGACTAGCTAAAAGAGCTTTCACTGATTTATTATCTACTGATAATAAGAAGGCTGTGTTAAGACCCCTCTTAATACCTCTATCTGTCAAACAAGCCTTAATCACCTATGACCCTGTTAAGTACACTGCACTCTATCATGATGTTCAACCATCAGAATCTCATTCCTCAGTACCTACTATGAAGCCTTCATCTTCCAAACCTAAGAGGGTAAAGACTGTTCCTCAAACACCTCCAAAGAAAATGAAGATTGCCTTGAGAGATGAATCTGATACTGAGGACCAGGTTCCTTCTTCAGAACCTGTTATTGGTGAAGCTGAGAAAGAGACTTCTCAGAAGGATTCTGGAATTGGGGGATCTAGGCTTCTCAAGAGGCTTAGAAGAATGACAGTTCCTGAAACTCCCAAGGAATCCAAATCTACAAAGAGATACAAGAAACAAAGGGCAAATAGGCCAGTTTCAAATGATGAAGAGGAAGCAGCTAAGGAAGGGGATCAGGAATCTCTGATCTCACAAGAAAAGGAATTTGCTAAAGTTACTTCTTCTCCATCAACTCCATCTAAGGAAGCTATTTCTGAAAAGGTCCACACACCATCTGTATCTCCTGTTGATCCAGGCACAAGTGCTGATATTGATGTTCAAAACTTGGTTGTGCCTGAAGTAATTCTCTTAGAAGCTCCAACAGCAACTAATCCTTCAACAACACCTGTTACTGATGTTGTTCCAACTCCAGAGTTATCTACAACACCTTCTCTGCATCTAGATGCTGATGATCAGACTTTAGGTGAGCATCATGATATGGCTGTTGATCAGAACTTCGAACTAGATCAGCAATTAGAGGATGTTGAAGCCTCCATTGCTACTCACACTGTTGTTTTATCAGAAGATACTGATTCTGTAAGTTCTGATGCTGCAAATGCTGGAGATACTGGTGATGCTGCTCCAACTGCAGATGCTGATGAAGCAGGTCCTTCAGGACATGCTCCTCAACAAACTATTCTTAAGTCTGAACTTGTTAAGAAATTTGTTACCGGAGAAGCACCAGTGCCTTGGAGTGAAACTCCTGCCGGACAGGAGTGGACTAAGGAATGGAATTCAGTTTCCTGTGTTCCAACTGAAAAGCATCTTGCTGAGCACTTGACTAAAGCTGATGAAATGTTAAATTCTGATGATTTCAAAACCCAGCTTAGAGTCACTGCATTGAGTACTAAACATCTACAAGGTCTTTATTCAACTACTCATGCAGGGCTACACAAGATTCAGGAAGAATTTATCAAACAGGAACAAGTTCAAAAGATTGATAAGAAAAAGTTCTTCCTACCTACCTTTGACAGGATTGCTTATATTGAGAAGACTCAAGATAATCAACAAGCTCAGATTGATGATATTCTGAAAAATCAAGCTTCTCAGCAATCACAACTTAATGAAATCCAAGCCTCAGTAGAATTGCTTGTCTCTCTTCTACTACCTGCTGATGCCAAAAAGGGAGAGAAAGTAATTAAGTCCAAATGCACGACTGACAAGACACTGAAAGGGAAGGATGATGAAAAGGATGATCAAGGAAACTCTGGAATGGGTTGAGGTCATAGTCAAGGTAGAGGTTTCACATCAAGAAAAGCTGAAGTTATAAGTCACAAGACAAGTTCTGATACTGGGAAAAGAATAAGTTTTGCTACTGGTAAAAGGATAAGTTCTGATGAACTTTTAGATCTTGATGAGGAAATGTCAAGACAGTTATTTCTTCAGGAAAATCCAGGAATGGACTTGGAGAGTTTAATGGAAGAAGAAGCCAGACTTAAATCAGAGAAAGTCACATCTAAATCTGAAGCTTCTGGTAAAAAGCCACTTCCAAAACTCAAAGGCATTGTGATAAAAGAAAAGACACATACTGAAGCAACATTGGCTAAATCACAACCGCAGATAGATCCAAGATCCAAGGGTAAAGAAAAGGTTGGTGAACCTAGCAAGGTTTATGTGCCTCCTGAGGATGAAGAAATTACTGATGAAAAGGATGATCTTGCTCTGACTTCAAGAAAAGTTCTTAAAACAACCTCTGGCATGGCTCAAGTTGTTCAGAGTCAAGAAACTGTAAGTTCTGATATTCAGAAGAAGCAAGTAACCTCTGACATAGCTCAAGTTAACTTGATATCAGAAGATAGACCAAAAACACTCCTACCAGGATTCACTAAAGCAAAATAGACTCAACCTTTGAAGACTACTGCAAGTGGTTTTGAAGCTAGAGTAGTTACCGGAAAGGAAGCAAGAGATAAAACTGGATTGGGAAGTGCTGATGAAAGAAGAATACATAACACTATCAATGATCCAACTTCCTTGAGTGAACCAGGTATTGGAGCAACTCCTGAGAGATTGAATCAACTGGAATCTGTACAAATGGTTTATCATACCTACTTGAAAGAATACATCTTGTTGTATTTCATGACAGATGGTAGGGTTTATCATATAAGGCAAAATGCCATTCCATTGAAGTATTTTGAAGAATTGGAGCATGCATTATTCTTATTTCAAGTTGATGACAGATTGACATGAACTGCTGCAAACTATTTGAAGGATCAGATTCAGAGACAGAAAAGGCTTTATTCTGTTAAGTCTGACAGCACATATGTTTCAAAGTACAGAGATCACAAGGGTGATATAGTTGAAATGAAGCCCAATTATGCTCAAATTATAACTACCTTTCTAGGGTACAGGGCTGTGGAATTCAATCTTGAGTTTGATAAAGCTTATTTGATCAGACTGGATCAGGATATAAGAAAAGCAAAGATTAATGATCTCAGGGCTGCAATCTTTCAAATTGGTGAAGATACTGCAGAGCTTAAAGATGCCAAAAGGAGAATGATTGATGAACTTAGATATGCTAAGAGATGTTTGTTGAAGAACTATCTCAGAACAACTCCTGACATCAGAGAGATCAGAAGATGAAGCCAAGTCAAAGATCTACAACTGCTTAAATTCTGATATTTGTACAGACTGAAGTTGTTATCAGAAGTTAAATATTGGTAAAGCTTTAAGGACTGTAAGTTGTAGTTATCTAGTCTAATTCTCAGGCATTTGTACTTAATGTTTTTGACATCATCAAATATCTGTTAAACTTGTATATTATGCTAATTTACAAGTTGGGGGAGATTGTTAGATATATTTGATAATGTCATGGCTAATATGATTTATGTTTAGTTTTCAGATCTTACTTAACAGGACAAATCAGTACTTAACTGGGAATCAATACTTATATTGGAAGTCAGGACTTAAGGATATCAGTACTTATATTATCAGGAGATAATCATCAGAAGTTGGATATCAGAACTTAAGTGCTGAAGGACGATTAGATAAGGAAAGTAGTTGATTAAAGGAAAGAAGATCGAGATAAACATAAGAAGAGATATGCAAGAAGAAGGAGTTCCGTGAAGAATGGAATACTTGGAAGAAAATATATCTGATTGATATATTTTAGGAAGCAGAATTATATTCCATATCAATTAGCGATTATCTTGTAACTGTGTAGTATATAAACACAGACATAGGGTTTACACTATAAGTGTTATCATATTCGAGAAGATTATTCATTGTAACCCTAGCAGCTCTCGTGATATTTGTTCATCACTGAGAGGTAACAGTTCCATACTGTAACAAAGTTTATTATTTCAATAAAGTTTGTTTTCTGTTACTTAAGATATTAAAGTTCGATTTGATTGTATTATACACTGTATTCACCCCCTCTACAGTGTGTGTGACCTAACACTCCCTCATAACTTGCAACTTCCCCATAGCAAAGGCCTTTCGAATTTCAAAATCACGTTTAATATCATATAAGTTAGTTCCACTTGGTTTGCACATCTAAAATCAGCCCTCCCTTGTATTCGATTGTCTCATTTTGTAGACAGATTTTGGATTTTTGCAGTCTAACATGCAATGACTATTGATGATTTTACGGTCATTAACACAAGTGCTCTTATTGAACAAGTAGTACATAAATTCGTTACCACGAGAACTAAACCTAAGCTATTAAATGTTAAACACTGACACTCTCTCAATTCAAGCTAACTAAAATGAGATCATAATTTTATTAATAAATGTTCCTAAAATATAAAAAAATACAGTTCACCTTGAGAATCAAACAAGAGTAGAGATATCTCGACTTTTAACTTTTTTTGGCATCTCTATTTTAATGTTTTGACTGCTAGTTTAGGATACATAAATAGTCACGAGAAATAGAGTTATAAACGAATTGAGCTCTTCGTGAACAAGGTCATAATCGGCTCAATGAGGGCTCATTTAAGAACTCGAGTTCGAGTTCGAACTCGAAAATGTTTGCATGAAGTTTAACGAGCTCGAGCCGAGTTTTAGCATGAGTTTCTCGAAGTCGACTCGAATTCGTTAGGCTTGAACTAGACACGTTAAATTTAAAAAAACATAAATACATCACGAATTTTAATAATATTCTAACATTTTAATTTTAAAATTATACCCAAATATTAAATACACGAATCATGTGGATAATTTAAGTATAACAAATTAAAATTTGAGTTTGATTGGTTGTGTCAAATCTGAGAATAAGTTGATCTAAGCAAATTTCAACTAGTTTTCTTAAAAAAATAAATGTTATTGTTCATGAGATGTTCGTTAAGGGCTCGTGTTTCGCTCGACTCATTTTTGTTCGATATAAACTCGAGTATGTCTCGGTTCTTTAACGAGTTCAAACACAATTCTTGTGCGGTAATAAAGCTAGGCAGGACTCGATTCGTTAAGAGAAAAAGTTAAGCTCGACTCTTTATGGACAAAACTCGGCCCGATTCATGTACAACTCTGGCGAGAATCTTCCCAATCTCAAGTGATTCGAACCTATAAGATAAACTCCCATATTACTATGTATAATTTAAATCCTAGAACCACATTAACATCTAGCCTTAATTCGATTACTTTGTGGTTATTCTGTATATTTATATTCTAAGCACAAATTAACATCATTGTTAAACACAAGTTATATTGTTTGTTGATTTGGTCTAATTTAGGATATTTCTTCCAAGCATCACCCAAATAACTAAATCAATCTCAAAGTTAATTACTTTATAAGAAACATTACACACAAATAAATATAATGAACATAAAATAGTTAATTCAACAAAATAATTGAGTAAGAACTCAAGAATCCATTAAATCCATAAAATAACAATTAGTTCAATATCTTAAATAAAAACATAATAGGGGACAAGATGAATGAAAGATAAAATTGTTGAGATCAATCATCAGTATCTAAAGTGTCTTTTTCAAGTCTATTTTTCATATTCTCTCTGATGTTCTATGTCTTAAACTACATGTCAATTTCTCTAACCGCTTCTCTAATGTACCTAACTGATGAAATATATATTTACAAGTGTTTTTAATGATATAGCAGGAATAAAAGAAAAATTCATGAATAAAATATTATTTTAAATGAAAATCAGTAACCTACTGTTCCTGGACTTTTTTGGACAACTAAGAGCATATTGAAATTCTAAGCCCATGATTACAATATTGGGCTTCCTTCAAGTCACAACGATGGTTACGCATTTCAAACGGACTTGTTAAACTACTTATAAAGCCAAAACAACCAAGACCGCAAAAATTATGCAAAGATCAACATTTTTAATAAATCAACTCCAAAATTTTCAATTTAAGCTCCAATTCATAATATTTTTTATTCTTACAATAAAACATTAAAACACATTAAACAAAATTTCAATCTCATACAAAATAACCTAGAATAATAAATAACTACTTATCAAAAATCACCACGCATAAGATTTTGCATGTCATTGAGCAAAAAAAGAAAATGAAACTGCATCCTTATTTATTAAAAATATGTTCCTAGACTACAAGATTGCATTGAGCATATACAACAATCCTTCAAATCTCGGGAAACCCTAGAATATTGATTTTGTCTCGTGAATGCCTATAAGAATGTACCCACAAAATCCATTTCAAAAATGATAATAAAGATAACTAAATTTGTCCTACCACATATTTGATGCACGTCAACATAATTCCACACATACAAGATCACTTGTTTTATCTCAACTCAAGTATCAAGGTGTAAATGCAATGTCCAGTTGTCAAAAGTGCAAAAATCCACATAATCTACCCAAAAAGGTGCATAAGTACTCAAAAGTCCATGTTAAGTGAAAAATAAGAGTACACTATCAAGAACACTTGGGATTTTTAGAGGCAAACAATTAACTACTCACCTTTTACTGAAAAATAAATTAAGCTCAAGAATAAATTTAGTGTATCTCCCAAACCATCATATGCAGAAGCACGCTTGGCACTTGGCACCTATCCAAATAAAACACAATATGCATGGATGATGATAATCAAATGGACTTTTATTCGGGTTATTATGGGGCAAGGCACAAGGTATGTCAAGAAAAACATATATGGTAAAATGTCAAAAGCTAGTTATTCTCTATAATCAATAAAATAATCTCCTCGTATGTAGGGATGGCAAAATAATCCGATCCGACGGATACCGATCCGAAACCCGAAATTTTGAATTTACCGAACCCGATTTTTGGATTTGGATTTGGATATGGATTTAATTTTTAAACCCAAAAATTTTTGGATTTGGATTTGGATATTAGGTATACCGATCCGAAACCCGATCCGAAATCCGAAACTCTATCCAAACCCGATTTGAACCCGAAATCCGAAAAAATCCGAATTATTATATATATATATATATATTAATTATATATATATTATTAGAATTTTATATATTACATATTATAATATTATAATATATATATTAATAATATACATTATACATATTATTATATAATTTTTAGAACATATATTTCTATATTTATGTTAAAGATTAACTAATTACAAAGTTTAATTAAATAGAATTATTCAATCATTTAAACGAGTGATAAGGTTTATAAGGTTAACAAAACATATTTTAGTAATAAATCTGAAAAACTGGGTATTAATTAAGTTATTTTTTAAATATTAGCTATACATATAATAACACAATTAATGATGTGGTATAGTGGTTGAAGATGAAACGTTAAACTCTTTATCTACAAGTCGCGTGTTCGATCTTAAGCACTTGAAATATCAATAATTATACAAATTTTCATATTTTGGGTTCGGGTATGAATATCCAATTCAAAAAATTTCGGGTATTCGGGTATACCTGAATCCGATCCGAAATCCGATGGATCGGGTTCGGGTATTCATTTTCGGGTATTTTTTGAGTTCGGGTCGGGTTCAGGTATGGATAAAATTTTCGGGTTTGGATATGGATTCTGCAATACTCGATCCGATCTGACCCGACTGCCATCCCTACAGTCGTATGTCTTCCTCATACTTGTACTATTTTGCATATGTTGCTTAATTAACTTGAGATGATGGATCATAGCATTAACAAAATAAAAATCCTCTCACATTTTGTTACTGACATTTACTTATTTTATTTTTTCCCTTTATTCTTTTTTTATCATCATTTTTAAATAGTTACTAGTAAACCATTAACGTATATACAATCACAATGATCCTTTAAAAGACCAAAAAACACATACCAAGCAAGTACAAATCAACCTTAACATTTCCCACAAATTAAAAGTATGATCACAAGTAGCACATCTAACCCACCTTCACTAGCATTTGACAAATTGGGATCAAAGTTATATTAGGACAATAGAAGAAATATGCCTGGGTACGTAATTTAGCGTGTCACCGAAAGTAAGAATTAAACTCATAGGGTTACTAATGAATCATACATGTATGATTTGTCATAGTGGGATAATTATGGTGCATTTATTATGTTACCATTCATTTCATGCATCTCAAGAAGGCCTAAGACAAATGCTAGCGATGCAAATGCAATGAAGACTCAAAAAAATATATGATGCAAAAGATATGCATAAATGTTGAAAGATCACTTGTTGTAAAAAAAAGGTCATTAATTCCAACCCACAAGAAAAAATTATTTACAGTGCACCTGCTTGTACTCAAAGCTTGAAAACCAACACAACTCGCAAATATTGTATGTTCTTCTAATTTCTTATGACATTCAATGAGTCTATTTATTTCATCTTGCTAGTGAATGTGTATGCAAAGAGCATAATATTACACCTCGCAATATAGAAAAATCCACAAAACAATATTACTTAACACAGATGGATACATTGAGCGAAACTTGCAACAATTAATGCACCAACCACTTGATAGACTACCCACAATATTTCACCATGTCATCTCTTTCATTTCATAAGGATAAAATTATAGTATGATTTTCAAAAAAAAATATTTTTTTTCATTTTTTTAAACTTATTCCAATTTTCCTTTTTTAACCGTATGTTATCAAAAAGACATCCCCATATTTAAGGGAGTCATTATCTAATATAAAATAAGTACCGAGACTCCTACGAATTAAAAATAAAATATTAAACTACAAAAAAGAAAAGAAAATTCCCACATTGTTGTTTTGCTGAATTAGCTGCTGATTGCTTTATAGTATTGTTGAATGGATTTGCAATTGAAGGTTGTACAATGGTGTTGAATTTTTCATGACTGCTAGATGATGCTGACCGAATGATTCTGATATTTGCACATTATGCGGGTACAAGACGGTGAGGCAGGGATCTTTCATGATCATGAAAAAAATTCATGGACATGATTATATTATGATCCTCTCTATTTTTATTAGTACATAATATTTGGACTCTAGGTTGAGCTATAACACCTTGGTGCTGGCGTGCAGACGTGACTAGGAATTTTTGCGCAGCCACTAGGGGTGATCATCAAACTGCACAAATCGCAAAAATCGCCCGTACCGCCCCACACCGCATCGCAAAATGCGGTTTTTATTTTTTATGGTGCGGTTGCGGTTTGAATTTTTAATAAACTGAGCGGTGCGATGCGGTGCGGTTTGCGATTTGACATTTTAAAATTGTGATTCAAACCGCACCGCAATTTTATATATATATATAATATTTATATTTAAACTTATATTTATATTATGAATTAATTTTTTTGTTTAATATAATTTAGGTTTAAATGCTGATATCTTTCATCTATTATGTTATATTTTTAGATGGTTTTTAAATTATTAGTATCCAAGTCTAGGTATAATCTATTTAAGTTTGGGTCTATTACTAGTACTAGTCAGTTTAATTATGGGTAAAATGATTATTGGTGTCATTATTATTCTTAGCTCTTGAAGTTGTGTCTCTCCTAAGGTCAATTCATTTTCCCAATGTCATTGTATTGTTCCTGTAAATTCTTGTAATGAACTCTTTCAGTCCTGTCTGGTTATTAATATAAGTTTTGATTATCAAAAAAGATGCTAACTTAAATACCACAAATTACCGGCATGTTTTTATTTTTAATCAGGGACATTAATTTTAGCCTTCATATTGGCTAAATTTTTATAATATTTGTATATAATTATAATATTTTTTGAAATATGTAAACCACACATACTATTAGAGATAATTGATGATATCAGGATATAATCTATTAAAGTTTATTATCAGGACTTAATATCAGTATTTACTGAAGATAACGTCATCAGTACTTATCTATCAATACTTGATGATCAATATTTGATGTCATCAGGATTTGGTCACTTCAGTTGATATTCGAGAAGGAAAAGGATTGCAGAATTCAAGGCGATGAAGAACTTTATTTCAGAAGCAATCATACATGGATATGTATTAGGTTTCCTTATTGTAATAGAATAGTATTTCTTATTGATTGTATAATTGTGTATTATATAAGCACAAATTAGGTTTACACTATATATGTTACGAATTGTTATATCTTTCATATAAACTAGCAGCTCTCAAGGATAATTGTTTATCCTTTGAGAGAGTACTTGTGTAATTTTTATCAGATTAATATAAAAACTGTTGATCTTGTTAACTATTATCGATTTATTTGCATAAACTGTATTCACCCCTTCCCCTCTCTACAGTTGTATTACGGACCTAATAATTGGTATCAGGGCTTACTGTTGATATACAAATAATTTAATATCTGAAAATTGAATTTTTAATGGCAAACAAAGAAGAACACCAGGATCATCCCCCACCTCCTCCACCAACCAATCAATCCATCAGTCATAATATGAGTAGATATGAGGCTATCAAAGTTCCAATCTTGAAGATTCATGAATATCCAATTTGGAAGGTTAAGATGGATATGTGTCTAGAAGCAATAGATCCTGAGTATCTAAACAGGATTTATGATGGTCCATATAGGCCAATGAAGGTAGATGTTGATGTTGCAGGCGAAGAAAAAAGATGGTTGGTAAGGATAAGAAGGACTATACTCCTGGAGATCTTTCATCTATTACGAAAGATGCAAAAGTAAGACATATCCTGCATAGCAGTCTTGATAGTGTTATGTCCAATAAGGTTATTGGATGTAAATAGCAAAGGAGATTTGGGATGCTTTAGAAGTAAAATGTCAAGGAAATACTGTTATCAAGAAAAATATGAAGACAATACTTACTCAGGAATATGAGCACTTTGACTTAAGAGACAATGAGTCCTTAACTGAGATCTATGATAGATTTCAAAAGCTGTTAATTGACTTATCTCTAGTTGACAAGGAATATGACTTGGAGGACTCAAACTTGAAGTTTCTACTTGCACTCCCTAAAAAGTGGGACTTTAAGGTCAAATCAATAAGGGGTAATTATGAACTTGATGTAACATCTCTAAATGAGATCTATGGCATGTTGAAGACTTATGAATTAGAGATGGAGCAAAGAAGCAAGAGAAAAGTATCAAAGACTAGACCAATTGCACTTAAAGTTGAAGAGAAGCCAAAAGAGAAAGATAGGAGAAAGAATACTCCAAAGGAAAAACTATGATTGTAAAGTCTGATACCGAGTCATCAAACTCCGATGATGATTCAAATATTGATAGTGAACTAGATACTGATAGTGATCATGAAAACAATGAAGACATTGATCAAATGGCTGCTCTATTAGTTAAAAGCTTCAAGAAGATGGTCTACAAGAACTTCAATAAAGGGAAAAGGTATTCCGGAAAGAGTTACAGTTCCTCAAACTCTAATAAGAGGAATGACAGAAGAAATACATATTGGAAGGAACCAAAATATGGAAAATTTGACAAGTTAAAGGAAATGTACCATAACTGTGATATAATTGGACACTTTGCAGCTTACTGCAGAAAACCAAAAGCTGAGAAGAAACAAGCTTTGATCACAAAGAAGAAAAACTGGGATGATTCATCAGATTCAGATGATGGTGTTAACTATGCTCTCATGGAAAATGCTGAAACTGAGGCTGACACTGCTGAATTAAAAGTACCTCAAACCACGCTTGCTTTTAATACTGATAATATCTGTTAATTAAAATTGTTTCTTAAATCTCTGTATGTTAGTTATAAGGATCAAACCTTAGAGAATAGTAGGATCAAGAGTGAAAATTCTGAGTTAAAGAAAAGGAATGATCACCTAGAAATTGAGTTACTTTCCATGCTAGAAAATCAAAAAGAAAGAGATAATGCTGTTTATGTTAAAGAAAAACTGTTAGAAAAGCATGCTTATCTAGAAAAGGAGTTAGCTAAAGAAAGATATATTATTAAGCTTTGGACTAACTCAGGAAAAATAACTTAGGAAATTTTGGAAAATGATTGTTGGGGGTCAGGATTAGGATATGTTAATAGATCTAATTCTGATAAGTAAAATGGAAAAGAAACTGAGAAAACTAAACCAGTAAATACTGATAATAAGGTTATAGTAAACAAAGTTCAGTTGAAGCCTATTAAGTTTCATTCAAGTGCTGATACTGTTACGTCAGTTTTTGAGGTAGGTTCAACCTCAGCACCTAAGTCAAACTTGAATACTAATAAGAGTGAACAAGTTCACACAAAATTAGAAAATATTGGTTTAGTGACTCAGAAACAGTTTAAGAAAAAGCTGAAGGAAATTCACATGAAAGACAAGGAGAAAAAGCCTAGGAAAACAGGAATGGTAAAGTAGGTGTTAATAAAAATGGTAATTATGTAACTGCTCCCAATGCACCTAGAAAGACATGCTTGGAATGTGGTAGTACTAATCATCTTACTAATTCTCGCAGGAAGAATAAAGAGATAACTAATATTTCTTCCAAATCAGAGTTTAGGAATAGAACAGTTAGATATAAACCACAGAATCCTCATTTTCATTGTGGTAGTGTGTGGCACTCTATTTATACATATAAAGAATATCACAATTTATATTATTATTATTATTATTATTATTATTATTATTATTATTATTATTATTATTATTATTATTATTATTATTATTATTATTATTATTATTATTATAAACTGAAACCCTCTTTAAATAAAGCAAAATCTATTATGCATGTGTAAATACTGATAATAAGAATGTTAACGTAAACTCTTTAATAATAATTAATTAAATGATAATCGATAAATAATTAAACCTCGAATGAGTTTACTCTTTAAAGGAATATATAAAATAATATTCCTCAACTAGTTTGTGTCTACGTAATTATTAATCTATATTGATTAATCAGGTTTCAAATAAATAATTCTTGGGGTATACTACTCCCATAATAAAGGAATAAGTACTTAATATTTATTATTCGAACAATAAAATATAGTTGAGGGAATATGATCGTTGGGAAATCGTTTCAATAAAAGTTCGAGGTATTTTAATGTTTCGTAAGTGGACGTTGAGTCCTTTTAAAACGTACTACGATGGACTTATAATCTCCCTATAATATCACCGAAATGATTTCTGGGTTTTATCTTAAATCCTGACCGACTCTCGGTCTTATATAATACGACACGCTTAAAGCGGAATAAACATTTCACGATATATACTTATCGTACAACATCGCTACATTATACGAAATTCAACAACTACGTATCATGGCAAGCATGGTATTTATGCAATGATAGTAAAAAAATCCTTTCACAACACAAAAGTAAAATGGAGTTTGGGTTCATAAACTTTCCTGGGTATCTCGAGGTGGAGGATGCTCTAGGTTCTGCTCGGAAATCTATAACCATAAACACAATTCACTTCGTTAGGTCTCATTCTAATTTATGGCGACTCGCACTCATGTGCCACTTATTATGCTCCCTCTCAAATTATACTACCCTTATTATTCTTTTAAGTCCTTATTCACATCATGGTCGCTTCATTTTTCTAAGTATCTTAGGTTCATTCTTATTATCGTCGTCGGCTCCGCTTATGGATTCTTACGGTTTCTACTCGCGCGGTCTCATCTCCGATATTTTTATAAAATTGAGAAATCATTATTTTCACTTGAAATTTTTATGGAAGTTAGGAAACTAAATATTTTACCCTCTATAAACATTTCATGATTTATGAACACTTTTAAGTCTATCCTTTATATTTTCAAAGTTCGTAATTCGTAGCAGTTTTTGTCTCGTGAATGACTTTTAGTAAAACGGCCATAACTTTTGATCCGTAAATCGGAATCAAGTGATTCAAGCGCCTAAATGATCCTTATAACATTGTATATCCTAAACAAGGTTATTTTTCAATAAACTACAGTTTACAACTTCGGGACTTTCTGCAGAAACTTAAAGTTACGATTCGTTGGTTTTAACGGAGTTACGTTTACGATCGGGGTTTCGTTTATGCCCTAACTCTTAACACAACCACCAACAATCATCATTTCATCATCAACACACAAATTCCTCTCAAGAACATCATGTTCTTGAGGCAACAACAATCAACCTTAATCTACTTAATTTAAACACCAAGATTTCATCAATACCACTCATTGAACTAAGTTTACTACCACATACTAAATGGATCTTAAAACGAATCTTAAATAAAGTTGGGCCAAAGATTTTTACCTTTATTGAAAGCTTGAGATGTGTTCTTGAGGATGGTGGAGGCTTGGAAGTGCTTGGTATGGTTTTTAGAACCTAAAACCACCATTGAAATCAAGAAACCAAAGAGAGGTTACTATTCATACTATTCACTAGTGAGTTTCTTGATTTTATTTCACCCATCAAACCTTGATAAAAATAGATGAAAGAATTTTATTACCTTATTTGAATTGCTAGGAGGTTTGAAAATTAATGGGATGATTTTACCATGGATAGATTTTGAGATTTGAATTTGGATTTCTCCCCTTTTTCTTCAATGGCCGAATGGAGCAATGTGCAGGGGGTATTTATACTTGCTTCCCTTGGTTGCTTAGCTTGGTTGCTTTGCTTAGGTTGCTTCTAGGAAATGGGGTGGAAGATCTTGCACTTGATTTTTATTCTCCTAGGTTGAATCCTAGGTTTATTCTTGTTGCAAATCTTGGGGACAAATCTTTGTAGCTTGCTAGGTTACAAGCTAAACTACATGGGTTAGCTTCCTTAGCACACTATTTTGCTAGCTAGCTTGATCTTCCTATGGTTAGCTCACTATTTGATGAAGTAACCATGGTTACTTTCTTACCATGGTTTAGTTAGTGCGTTACGTTTATTTAATCGTTTACGCGTTCTCTCGGTCGCTTAAACGTTCTTCGTAATACTTACTCGTAAATGGTTTGCGACGTAATTCCTTTCGTATTTATTCCTTATATTTTTAAATATCATACTTGAATATAAATCCGTAGGGTTTTAATCTCGTAATTATATTGTGATCCTCGTACTCCTCGATGGGTCGTAAATACGGTCGTTTTTCAAAGTTCGTTTTCTTCAAAAACTAATAGCGTTTACATACACTCATTTGATACGTATAATCGTAATTTCAACTCCGAAACTTGTTTTCTCATGCACTACATAGTATGGGCTCAAAATTTTTTCCCGTCCATCAGGGTTACTATTCATTAAACATTTTACAAGGTCTCAAAAATTCGAGTTATTACAGTCTTATCCTCTAACAAGGATTCCGTCCAGGAATCAAGTAGAAAATAAGCGGGGATATCTATTCCTCATTACGTCTTCAAGTTCCCAATTTGACTCTTCGACATTTTGATTTCTCTATAAGACCCTAACTAGCTTCACAGTCTTTTTCCTCAACACTTGTTCTTTTTGGTCCATTATCCTTACTGGCTGCTCGATGTAGGTCAGGTCTGGTTGTAAATCTACCTGCTCGTATTCTATTACATGTCGTGCATCTGCATGGTACTTCCTTAACATGGACACGTGGAACACGTTGTGTACTTGTTGCAAATTAGGAGGCAAGGCGAGCTCGTAAGCTAGAGGTCCTATTTTCCTCAAAATTTCAAAGGGTCCTATGAATCTGGGACTCAGCTTCCCTTTCCTTCCAAATCTCATCACTCCTTTCCACGGAGATACTTTCAATAGTACAGAATCTCCTACTTCGTATTCCCTATCCTTCCTGGTCTAGTTGGCGTACTTCTTTTGTCTGTCCTGGGACGCTACCAGTCTTTTCCTGATGAGTCCTACCATTTCTCTGGTATGTTGAACTAACTCTGGTCCTAATATCTTGTGTTCTCCAACTTCGTCCCAACACAGGGGAGAGTGAAATCTTCTTCCGTAATGAGCTTCATACGGGGGCATTCCTATGCTAGAGTGATAGCTATTGTTATAAGCAAATTCGATCAGGGGTAAGTGGTCATCCCAATTTCCTTTGAAATCAATGGCACACACTCGTAGCATATCTTCTAGGGTCTGAATAGTCCTTTCGCTTTGTCCATCAGTCTGGGGGTGGTAAGCGGTACTCATGTTTAGTCTGGTGCCTACGCATTCCTGGAAGCTTCTCCAAAATCGGGAATTAAACCTTGGGTCTCTGTCTGACATTATGGCTATAGGAACGCCGTGTCTTACTACAATTTCCTTCAAGTAAATATCCACCAACTTGTCTACAGTGTATCTTTCGTTGATTGGTAGGAAGTGTGTAGACTTGGTCAATCTATCTATGATAACCCATATGACATCGTGATTGGTCTTTGTTCTTGGTAAGCTTATCACAAAATCCATGGCTATATGCTCCCATTTCCATTCCGGAATTTCCAGGGGTCGTAATAGTCCACTAGGTCGCTGATGTTCAGCCTTCACTCTCTGGTATGTCAAGCACTTGCTGACCCACTCTGCTACTTCTCTCTTCATGTTAGGCCACCAATAATATTCCTTAAGGTCATGGTACATTTTTGTACTTCCTGGGTGGATTGAATATCTAGAGCTGTACCCTTCGTGCAGCAGCTCATCCTTTAACTCTTGCACATTTGGAATTTAAATTCGGGACGCATACCTCATGATCCCTTTCTCATCCTTTTCGCATCTCACTTCTTCACCGGTCAATGTTTCTCTTTCTTCGCTCATCTTCTTTTCCTGACATACTCGTATCTTTTCAGTCAGCTCCGGTACTAGCTTAATCTCAAATAATCCTTATGTTCTCTTACTGGTCATTCTCACGTCAATTTCCATATTCTCAAACTCTTTAATTAACTCATCTGATGTTATTATCATTTTGAGTCTTTCCTTCCTACTAAGGGCGTCAGCCACCACATTGGATTTACCCGGGTGATATAAAATTTCACAGTCGTAGTCTTTTATCAACTCTAACCACCTTCTCTGCCTCATGTTTAGTTCCTTCTTAGTGAAAATATATTTGAGGCTTTTATGGTCAGTGTAGATCTCGCATTTCTCACCATACAGGTAGTGTCTCCAAATTTTCAGGGCAAACACTATGGTTGCTAATTCTAGATCATGCGTAGGGTATCTGCTCTCATATTCCTTCAATTGCCGAGAGGCATACACTATAACTTTGCCGTGCTGCATCAGTACACATCCTAATCCTTTAAGCGATGCGTCGCTGTATATCACAAACTCTCCCTTTCCATCGGGAAGAGCGAGCACTGGTACTGACACCGACCTCCTTTTCAGCTCTTGAAAACTCTCCTCACATTTCTCTGTCCATACAAACTTTTCTGTCTTCCAGGTAAGTCTAGTCAGTGGACCAGCTATCTTAGCAAAATCTTGCATGAATCTTCAGTAATATCCTGCTAAACCCACAAAACTCCTAACCTCTGTTGGGGTAGTTGGTCTTTCCCAATTGGATACGGCCTTTATCTTGGCAGGGTCAACTAAAACTCTCTTGCTACTCACCACATGTCCTAAAAACTGAACTTCTCTTAACCAAAACTCGCACTTCGAGAACTTGGCTTACAATTTCTCATTCCTCAAGATTTCTAAGACTATCCTCAAATGTTCTGCATGTTCTTGCTCTGTCTTTGAGTAGATCAGAATATCATCTATAAAAACTATCACACATATATCCAGGTACTTTTTGAATAATCTGTTCATCAAATTCATAAAGGCTGCGGGTGCATTGGTTAACCCAAACGACATGACTAAGAACTCATAGTATCCATATCTAGTGCGAAAAGCAGTCTTTGGTATATCTTCTGGTTTGATTTCCAGCTGGTGATATCCTGTTCTCAAATCTATTTTGGAAAAATGTACAGCTCCCTTGAGTTGGTCGAATAGGTCATCAATGGGGAGAGGGTACCTATTCTTAATAGTTAGCTTATTCATGTCTCGATAGTCTATGCATAATCTCATACTGCCGTCCTTTTTCTTTACGAACAGTACTGGCGCTCCCCATGGCGACACACTGGGTCTTATCATTCCATTATCTAATAACTCTTACAGTTGAGAAGCTAGTTCCTTCATCTCAACTGGGCTAGCCTATATGGGGCCTTGGATACTGGTGCCGTTCCTGGTGCTAATTCTATCGCGAATTCTATTTTCCGGTCAGGTGGCAATCCTGGTAAGTTCTCTGGAAATACATCCTCAAATTCGTTTACTACGGGTATGTCCTGTATGTTAGGGACTTTCTTCTTGGTATCTACCACATAAGCCAAATAGGCCTCGTTACCTTTCCTTAACAATCTTTTTGCCTATAGCATGGTTAGAAATTTCTGGTTCTGTCGTTGACCTTTAAACACTACTTCTTTTTCATCTTATACTCTTATCTTTACTCTCTTCCATTCACAATCTATTTGCACACCGTTATTGGATAACCAATCCATTCCTAAGATTACATCAAATTCTCCTAATGCGAATGGGATTAGGTCAACCTCGAAGACCTTCCCTTCTAATTTTAACTTGCACTTAGGGTGTACTTGATTTACAGGAATTATTTCTTTGTTTGCTATTTCCACTCGTAATATCTCACGTACGAGTATGGCATTAAGTTTTAACTTTTTAGCAAAATCTTGAGATATAAAAGACTTGGTTGCTCCAGAATCAAATAAGACATTTGCATGTTCAGAATTTAACAAAAGGGTACCTACTATCACATCAGTGTTTCGGACAGCATCCTGGACAGTCATGTTGAAGGTCCTAGCAGCCGGGGGTCGGCTGGATGCAACTTTGCTCATCCTGAGACTGGGGGCTTCATTATCGGGCAATCCTTCCTCATGTGTCTTACTTTCCCACATTGGAAACATGTCTTGCTATATTGGGGACAGTTGTTGGCAAGGTGTTCGGGTTGGTCACACTTGTAACATTTCAGAGGGGCTCTTGCCTGGTTGCATATCCCAAGGTGTCTTCTCTTACAGGTCTGACACTCTGGTATTGGGGCACGGGGTTGGCTATGAAATGTGGCCCTAGATTGTCTGCCGCCTTGGCCAACACTCTCGCTTGGGACCTTTCTGAATCCGGGGCCTCGCGTAGGTTGGGACACCGTTCCCCTGACGAACCTGCTCGGAAGGCTCCTGTTCCCGGTTCCTATTCCTTGGCTTCCTATCTTCATCTTCCTATTTTCCTTTTCCTTCACACTCTACTCAATGCCAGCTTCGACAATCGAGGCTTTCTGCACTAAGGTGGCATAGTCTGTCAGTTCTAATACTGCCACTCGGTTTTGTATCCACTGTTTCAGACCAAGCTGAGACCTTCGCGCTCTTTCTTCTTCGGTATTCACAAATTCAGGCACAAATCTCGACAACTCAGTAAATTTGGCCTCATATTCTGCTACAGTCATCTTATCCTATTTCAACTCCAGAAACTTAATCTCCATCTGGGTTTCCATAAACCTAGGGAAGTACTTGTCTAAGAAAAGTCAGGTAAATCTATCCCATGGGATCACAACATCAATTTCTAGGTTTCGTTTGGACTCCCACCAGTAGTTAGCTTCTCCTTTCAGCATGTAAGAAGCGAAAATGGTCTTATGTTGTTCCTCAACACCTAGTATCTCGAAGGACTTTTCTATCTCCTTGAGCCAGGCCCGTGCTTCAATGGGGTCGGCAAATCCTAGAAACTCTGGGGGTTTGAGAGATTTGAAGGCTCTAAAAGCAGTAGCTGCAGTCTGTTGGGCAGCATGTGGCTGTGGTGGAATAGGCTGTTGGTTCAGATTTGCTCATAACAGTTTCATAAATTTATTCATGGGGTTTCCTCCCTGATGGGTATCCTCGGCCTCTTCTTCTACATATTCTTCCTCATCATATTCATTATAGTCTAGGTCTTCTTCACTTTCCTCATTCACTACAGGGTCAGGTTCACCTCGTTGTTGGTTAACTGATTATGCGGGCTGTGCCCTGGTTCCTCTTCTACGGGGTGGCATTGTTCTGATAATGAAAATTGGTCAACATAGTTGTAATTATAATAGTTGGATTATTTTATTCAGGTGTAAGCATGTCATTTATTATCTAACATGTTTTTATAAGGTGCAATAATATAGACATCAATTTCTTAATAATTGCTTAGATATATATTAATAAGATCTCCCATTTATATCTTGGGGTACGAAACAAATAGCTGAGTTCATACATGCCTGATTATAATATATCACTACTAGTCCTGAATACTAAAATGAAATACATAAGCTGTATACCCTGAAGAGCTAGGAACGCTATCTTCTACTAGTTATCCTATCAAAATTGGTGACAAGTCACCCAACCTTCTTCAAGGTCCATATCTAGTCACTAGTCTCTCAGTCACTATCACTGCGAGTGAGGTCACACACCCTCCTCATCGCTCCTGCAATCATCAGCTCTGCATCAACTACCGGGATGTATCCTCCAGTCACTGTCATCCTCATCTGAACCCTGGTACGGAGCTCGAAAGCAGCTCTGAAATCTCCTAAGTTTCCTAGTCGGGTGGCTCTCTCAACTGTCAGTGCCTGGCGTAACTCCCCAATGCGAGCAGATGCCGCAGTGATCTCAGCATTAAGCTGACCCACTATCCAGTCGTGTACGGCTACATGCATGGTCGCCGATGGTGGTAGAGGTGAATCTGGGTCGCTAGAGGATATGTCATAAACCTCGTGGATCTATGCACGTATCGCCTCCTCCTCATCATCATCAGTATAGGGCATAGGGCTCTGAATCCCTGGGGTTGGTGTAGGAGAGCGAATAGCCGGGTGAGGGTATATCTCTACATCCCTCCAGACTACGCCATTAGCTATGGGGACAGGAATGTTAGTCTCCTCCTCTAGGACATCCTCAGTAGGGTCATCATCTGAATCATCAATGGGTGGGCTCTCTAGCTCGGGAATAGGGTCACGCTAGGGGACCATGACATTATCAACAAGATCAATCTCCCTCATAGGCTCCACTGGTACCTGACACAATAGGCAAGGTGTTACTAACTTAGAGTCGGAATTCCCTTGAGGGTAAAACTGTCAAGACTACCCATGTAGCCCGACGACGAACTTGAATTGAGCTCTAATTGATTATTTTATTATTCCTATGTCTACGTATTTTATATCCTATCATTTCCAAGATTTGATAACCTAAGGCTCTGATACCATTTCTGTGGCGCCCCAAAACCCGGAGTCAGGAGTCTCGGAGGCCACGCCATCTAAACTCTTACAACCACACAACTCACACTACAATATATAAATACTCACGCTTCACGACCGCACACTTATCACACACACATTTACAGGTTATTGTCTTGGAAACGAACCATCATGTCTAGAGTACTTTCAACCATCAAATGATAATTATTACAACCCAAAAGTAATTTAGTCTTACCGGGGAGTGACCTTTAGGTAAGGCTAGTCCGGCGACCAAATATACGTTTCTTGTTTCTTACCTTACATAAGTCATACTTATAAATAAGCCGAACTAAAAACAACTGAAAACTAATCCAGCTTATTCTGACTACCTGTGGTACATCACCAAACAATCTACGGAACAACTGGCCATTTCCTACCCGTTTCCTGGCTGTGGTTCTCATGGCAGGCATCTTGATTCACTGTTGTGTTGTGTCAATTTAAGAAAACAAGTGTGAGCTATAATGCCCAGCATAATAATAAACAGTATGAAAATGACTGTGTGATGACATCATATATGATAATTATGTTTTATTCGAAAATAGTTTTCCTTGGTGATACACACCTTCTTATTAAAACAATTCTTTAAAGGATTTTATTATCCTGCGAATACCTTAATAGTAATCTCAGCACCTAGGCTTGGGTTACGGTATTGCATCACAATTCCAATCGGAAGAATTAGGACATTCGTTGGAGCCACCGCATACGATGATCGGCCGTACTATGATAAAAGTAACATTTTCTACTAGTAGAAGGACGATACCTTCACGTCTCGGTTATCACCCTTGCCGCATACGGGCTATGTGTCCTCATTTCGGGTATACACACACTTCGCAGGTCCATAGGTACATATTGTACCGTTACCTACGGTACCAGTAGTCTATCCAATACACGAATTACTTGGATTCTACCCCTCCCTTGTCCTTTAGGAAATTCTATCATATCTCGAGAACTCGAACCACATCGAAGTTCCTCCAAGCGTTTTGCTTGTTGATAGGCATAACTTTACTTTATATATATATATATATGTGTGTGTGTACTTCCGAAAGTTTCGGAGGAAGTACTAAGGATGTGAGTTGACCATTGTCAACTGATAAATAAATAAGGGGGGGGGGAGTTTCTCCTTGAAACTGTATTCAAAATATTAAATAAGTCGGGATAATATTCACCGACGATCTGAAACTATTCGAATGATATTCCGAAATCAGAAAGTATGTTTTAAATCAGGATCTATGATTTTAAATCAAAATAAACCCTTTAATAATAATTAATTAAATGATAATCGATAAATAATTAAACCTCGAATGAGTTTACTCTTTAAAAGAATATTTAAAATAATATTCCTCAACTAGTTTGTGTCTACTTAATTATTAATCTATATTGATTAATCAGGTTTGAAATAAATAATTCTTGGGGTATACTACTCCCATAATAAAGGAATAAGTACTTAATATTTATTATTCGAACAATAAAATATAGTTGAGGGAATATGATCGATGGGAAATCGTTTTAATAAAAGTTCGAGGTATTTTAATGTTTCGTAAGTGGACGTTGAGTCCCTTTAAAATGTACTATGATGGACTTATAATCGCCCTATAATATCACCGAAAAGATTCCCGGGTTTATCTTAAATCCTGACCGACTCTCGGTCTTATATAATACGACACGCTTAAAGCGGAATAAACATTTCACGATATATACTTATCGTACAACATCGCTACATTATGCGAAATTCAACAACTACGTATCATGGCAAGCATGGTATTTATGCAATGATAGTAAAACAATCCTTTCACAACACAACAGTAAAATGAAGTTGGGTTCGTAAACTTGCCTGGGCATCTCGAGGTGGAGGATGCTCTAGGTTCTGCTCGGAAATCTATAACCATAAACACAATTCACTTCGTTAGGTCCCGTTCTAATTTACGGCGACTCACACTCATGTGCTACTTATTATGCGCCCTCTCAACTTATACTACCCTTATTATTCTTTTAAGTCCTTATTCACATCATGGTCGCTTCGTTTTTTGAAGTACCTTAGGTTCATTCTTATTATCGTCGTCGGCTCCGCTTATGGATTCTTACGATTTCTACTCGCGCGGTCTCGGCTCCGATATTTTTATAAAATTGAGAAATCATTATTTTCACTTGAAATTTTTATGAAAGTTAGGAAACTCAATATGTTACTCTCTGTAAAAATTTCATGATTTATGAACACTTTTAAATCTATCCTTTATATTTTCAAAATTCGTAATTCGTAGCAATTTTTGTCGCGTGAATCACTTTTAGTAAAATGGCCATAACTTTTGATCCGTAAATCAGAATCAAGTGATTAAAGTGCCTAAATGATCCTTATAACATTGTATATCCTAAACAAGGGTTATTTTACAATAAACTACAGTTTAAAACTTCGGGAATTTCTGCAGAAACTTAAAGTTACGATTCATTGGTTTTAACGGAGTTACATTTACGATCGGGGTTTCGTTTACGCCCTAACTCATAACACAACCACCAACAATCATCATTTCATCATCAACACACAAAATCCTCTCAAGAACATCATATACTTGAGGCAACAACAATCAACCTTAATCTACTTAACTTAAACACCAAGATTTCATCAATACCACTCATTGAACTAAGTTTACTATCACATACTAAATGGAACTTAAAATGAATCTTAAATAAAGTTGGGCCAAAGATTTTTACCTTTATTGAAAGCTTGAGATGTTTTCTTGAGGATGGTGGAGGCTTGGAAGTGCTTGGTATGATATTTAGAACCTAAAACCACCATTGAAATCAAGAAACCAAAGAGAGGTTACTATTCATACTATTCACTAGTGAGTTTCTTGATTTTATTTCACCCATCAAACCTTGATAAAAAGAGATGAAAGAAATTTCTTACCTTAGTTTAATTGTTAGGAGGTTTTAGAATTAATGGTATGATTTTACCATGGATAGATTTTGAGATTTGAATTTGGATTTCTCCCCTTTTTCTTTAATGGCCGAATGGAGCAATTGATAAGTGGCATTTTATACCAGTTAGAACGTCTTATAATAGCTTAAATTGGTATCTTGAAATCAAGTATTTTGTGTATTTGATGCATTTTTCTAGTGTTTGTGCGTTTCAGGGTATTAGTTGCATTTCGGAGGATAAATCATCATTAATAAGCCTTGGCATGTGTTCAGCATTGCAAGTGGGAAGAGAGGAGCAGATTACAGCGAAGAAACAGAGCAAACAGACAAAAATTCCAGTAGGGGTCTGAGCGCCCGCTCAGCTATGCTGAGCGGCCGCGCAGGAAGCTGAGCGGCTGAGTGGCCGCGCAGGGACGGAAAATCAGGATATTAATTTTAGACTTCTATTTCTGTTTGGCTTCCAACTTCTATGTAATTTGAGTTTTATGGAAATCCTATTTAAGTAGATTGCAGAGACGTTTCACGTGTGTTGAATCGTTGTATTAATCAAGGAGCGAAGGAGATAAGGAAGAAGACCGTTTTAGCACACCGCAACGAAGAGGAAGCATATTTTCTTGTGATTCTTTATTTCGTTATAACGTTGGATGCTAGTTTTCTTTGCTTTGAACCTATTACTCTTGTGACGTACTCTGGTTTAATATAATTAGTTTATTTATTATTCTCTTGTGTTATTTTATCATATTTTCATATGAACCCATGATGATGATGAGTGCTATCATGGGCTAATCGTGATCATGGGGTCGTAACGGATTTACTATGGAATTCTTTAGTTAATTGTTTAATACCTTAGTGTGTGATTATTGTATGATATCTAGTATTGGTTGTACGTATTCGTCTTATGTGCGTCGTGAACATATAAGATAGGGTGTTAATCTCTTGTGAAGCGACGGTGGATCTTGAGATTTAGAACTTGCCATGCTAGCATAGGTTCATGTATGATGTTGCATGATTAGTGGGTAACTCTAAACATTTTATTCGCCCTGTGTAATCAAAAGGAATAACTTGTGCTTAAATCATTATGTTGTCAATTTCTGTAGATATATAGGGACTCAACATAATTGATGCCTATTCAACTTCTATCTTAATTGTGGATGTTTGGTAGAATGGTATTAGTACAATGAAAGTTGGCTTTTATCAGTTTCGTGTTATTCGATTAATATCATCACTGTTGCATGCTAAGGGTAATAACAATGACTATTGAATGAAGTAGTCATGAAGTTGTGATCTCCTGAGTGTTTTAATATTGTTAATTCTAAGTGTTAATTAAGTGGTTAATTTTAGTAGTTAATTATAGTTAATAATTAGTTAACAAATCTAAGTGTCATTGTCTTAACATTGGGAAGTAATCATACATTGGTGAGTGAGTTTAATTGAACATAATTAGTCTGAGTCTCTGTGGGAACGAACTAGAAAGTATTCTATATTACTTGCGAACGCGTATACTTGCGTGTATATTTAGCGCGTGTTTTCTCCCTAACAGCAATGTGCAAGGGGGGGGGGTATTTATACTTGCTTGCCTTGGTTTCTTAGCTTGGTTGTTGTGCTAGGTTGCTTCTAGGAAATGGGGTGGAAGATCTTGCACTTGATTTTTATTCTCCTAGGTTGAATCCTAGGTTTATTCTTGTTGCAAATCTTGGGGACAAATCTTTGTAGCATGCTAGGTTATAAGCTAAACTACATGGGTTAGCTTCCTTAGCACACTATTTTGCTAGCTAGCTTGATCATCCTATGGTTAGCTCACTATTTGATGAATTAACCATGGTTACTTTCTTACTGTGGTTTAGTTAGTGCGTTATGTTTATTTAATCATTTACGCGTTCTCTCGGTCGCTTAAACGTTCTTCGTAATACTTACTCGTAAATGGTTTGTGACGTAATTCCTTTCGTATTTATTCCTTATATTTTTAATTATCATACTTGAATATAAATCCGTAGGGTTTTAATCTCGTAATTATATTGTGATCCCCGTACTCCTCGATGGGTCGCAAATACGGTCGTTTTTCAAAGTTCGTTTTCTTCGAAAACTAATAGCGTTTACATACACTCATTTGGTACGTATAATCGTAATATCAACTCCGAAACTCGTTTTCTCATACACTACATAGTGTGAGCTTAAAAGTTTTTCCCGTCCATCAGGGTTAATATTCATTAAACGTTTTACAAGGTCTCAAAAATTCGAGTTATTACAATCCATGTAAAACTCCAATATAAGAATTGAAGTGTTATAAGTTATTTTGAGTCTAGCTTTTATTTTATTTATAACCTTGAGATTGCTTTGATGAGCAGTGAGTCATGATTATTGATCTAGTTATGATAGTATATCTATAAGTATATGCACACACACACGTCTCTGGTTTATAGGTTGATTTGTAAGGTTTGATTGATCTTTATGCGAATAACTGCAGTTGTTGAGATGTTGCTTGTTGGTTGGTTTAATTATTCTATGGGGATCGTTGCATTCATTTAGTTGCATTCATGCATTTTTATTTCTTGTTCTTTGAGTCTGTTTATGCTTGAGGACAAGCATTGATTCAAGTTTGGGGGTATGTTGAGTGGCATTTATGACACTTTATAACGCTCTATTAGGCTTTGAATTGGTGTATTTGTACTCAACTTATTAGTGTTTTAATGTGTTTTCCAGCAACCGCAGTAGTATGCTCAAAGGCAATCATATCCTCAACAGGGAGGTGCAGCTGCACCCACTAGTGCAGATTTTGAGGAACTTAAGCTGTTGTGCAAGAGTCAGGCGGTTTCGATCAAGACCTTGGAAAATCAAATCGGTCAAATAGCCAATGCAATGCTCAATCGTCAACCTGGCACACTTCCCAGTGACACGGAAGTACCGGGCAGGAAGGAAGCTAAAGAGCAAGTCAAGGCTATTACCTTAAGGTCTGGGAAGGTTGCTGATGCTGAAACGACAAAAGAAGGAGAAGCTGAAGTTGGAGATGAAGAAGCTAAGCAAAAGGAGAAAGCGGCGGAACCAAGGAAGACTACTGTTGAACACACTCTGTCTGAGGGTAATACAGGGGAGAAACAGCTCTATCCTCCACCACCTTTCCCTAAGAGATTGCAACAACAAAAGCTGGATAAGCAGTTCGGTAAGTTTCTGGAGGTGTTCAAGAAACTTCACATCAATATACCTTTCGCTGAGGCTCTGGAGCAAATGCCTAGTTATGCGAAGTTTATGAAAAGTATTCTTTCAAGGAAGGTGAAACTGGATGACCTTGAGACCGTTGCTCTAACGGAAGAATGCAGCGCTGTGCTGCAGCAAAAGTTACCTCCAAAGCTTAAAGATCCAGGTAGCTTCACCATTCCTTGCACCATTGGCAAGTTGTCATTTAACAAGTGCCTTTGTGATTTGGGAGCAAGCATAAATCTGATGCCGTTGTCGATCTTTAAAAAGTTGGATTTGCCTGATCCAAAACCCACCTACATGTCTCTACAATTGGCTGATCGTTCTATTACTTACCCAAGGGGCATAGTGGAGGATGTGCTAGTCAAGGTGGATAAGCTCTTCTTTCCTGCAGACTTTGTTATTCTGGATTTCGAGGAAGATAAGAAGATTCCCATAATCTTGGGAAGACCTTTCTTGGCTACTGTCCGTACCTTGATAGATGTGTAGAAAGGTGAACTTACTATGCGGGTGCAGGATCAGGATGTGACCTTCAATGTATTCAAAGCAATGAAATTCCCTATAAAAGATGAGGAGTGCTTAAAAGTGGATGTGATTGATTCTGCAGTTACTTCAAAACTCGATCATATGCTAATGTCTGATGCATTAGAAAAGGCCTTAGTAGGGGATTTTGACATTGATGATGAAGCTGGACATGCCATTTGAATCTCTTGGTACTTCTGACCTCAAGAATGCTGAAGGAAAGCTCAAACCATCAATTGAGGAAGCACCTACCTTGGAGCTCAAGCCATTTCCTGAACACTTGAGGTATGCTTTTTTAGGTGATGCATCTATATTACCTGTTATTATTGCATCTGACCTTTCAGGTAGTGAGGAGGAAAAGCTCTTAAGGATTTTGAGAGAATTCAAATCGGCTATTGGATGGACCATAGCAGACATAAAAGGGATCAACCCTTCATATTGCATGCATAAGATTCTGCTCGAGGAGGGTAGTAAGCCAACTGTTGAGCAACAGCGCAGACTTAATCCTATCATGAAGGAGGTGGTGAAGAAAGAAATTCTGAAATGGCTGGATGCAGGCATCATTTATTTTATTTCTGACAGTTCTTGGATGAGCCCCGTGCAATGTGTGCCTAAAAAAGGAGGTATCAGTGTGGTAGCAAATGATAAGAACGAGCTCATCCCCACTAGAACAGTCACAGGATGGAGAGTATGCATGGACTACCGAAAGTTGAACAAGGCCACGAGGAAGGAGCACTTCCCTCTTCTGTTTATTGATCAGATGCTTGACAGGTTGGCTGGTCATGAGTATTATTGTCTTCTGGATGGCAACTCGGGGTATAATCAGATTTGTTTTGCACCAGAGGATCAAGAAAAGACTAACTTCACTTGTCCATTTGGCACGTTTGCTTTTCGCAGAGTTTCGTTTGGGTTATGTGGCGCACCGGCCACTTTTCAGAGATGTATAATGGAGATATTCTCTGACATGATTGGAAATAATGTTGAGGTGTTCATGGACGACTTCTCCGTCTTTGGACATTCATATGATGAATGTTTGAATAATCTTCGTGTCGTGCTCAAAAGGTGTGTGGAAACTAATTTGGTGCTCAATTGGGAAAAATGTCATTTTATGGTGCGTGAAGGCATTATTCTTGGGCATAAGGTCTCTAGCAAGGGTCTTGAGGTGGATAAAGCCAAGGTGGGAGTCATTGAGAATCTTCCACCACCCATTTCGGTGAAAGGAATCCGTAGTTTTCTTGGTCATGCGGGTTTTTATCGGCGTTTCATCAAGGACTTTTCGAAGATATCTAAGCCGCTGTGCAACTTGCTTGAGAAGGACGTGCCTTTCAAATTTGATGATGAATGTTTGACGGCATTCGAGACCCTTAAGAAGAGTTTGATCACTGCACCAGTTATTACAGCACCGGATTGGACAGAGCCTTTTGAGATAATGTGTGATGCGAGTGATTATGCGGTTGGCCCAGTTCTTGGGCAACGTAAGAATAATCTCTTTAATGTGGTCTACTATGCTAGTAAGACCTTAAATGGGGCCCAAATGAACTACACAACTACTGAGAAGGAGCTCTTGGCTATAGTCTTTGGTTTCGAGAAATTTTGATTTTATCTGCTTGGGATAAAAGTGACAGTATTCACTGATCATGCGGCCATTCGCTATTTGGTTTCCAAGAAGGATTCGAAGCCGAGACTCATTCGTTAGGTGCTCTTACTACAGGAATTTGAGTTAGAGATCAAGGATCGAAAAGGTACTGAGAATCAAGTAGCTGACCATCTCTCTAGACTGGAGAATCCCGAGTCTACTTCACATGATAAGACATTGATCAACGAATCTTTTCCGGATGAGCAGTTGTTCGCAGTTCAGGAGGAAGAGCCATGGTTTGCAGATATTGTGAACTATCTTGTCAGCAATATAATGCCTCCTAATTTGACCTCAGCTCAAAAGAAGAAGTTTCTGCATGAGGTGAAGTGGTATATGTGGGATGAACCGTATTTGTTTAGACAGAGAGCTGACCAGATCATCAGGAGATGTATCCCATTTTGTGAGACGGAGGGGATATTATGAGACTGCCACTCCACAGTTTATGGTGGACACTATGGTGGTGAGAAGATGGCAGCTCGTATTCTGCAAACAGGTTTTTTCTAGCCTACTTTGTTTAAGGATGCTCATCAGTTTGTTTTAAGGTGTGATCATTGCCAAAGAGGGGGAAATTTGACGAGAAAGGATGAGATGCCGTTAAATGTGATGCTTGAAGTCGAGGTCTTTGATGTTTGGGGAATCGATTTCATGGGGCCTTTTGTCTCGTCCTGCAACAATCAGTACATCTTGCTGGCAGTTGATTATGTCTCAAATTGGGTAGAAGTCAAAGCTCTACCGACAAATGATGCAAAGGCAGTGTTGAATTTTCTTCATAAGCAGATTTTCACAAGGTTTGGAATGCCTCGGGTAATCATAAGTGATGAAGGGTCGCATTTTTGCAACCGTAAGTTCACTTCTATGATGCAGCGTTATAATGTGAATCATCGAGTTGCTACTTCCTATCATCCGCAAACAAATGGTCAAGCGGAAGTGTCTAATAGAGAGATCAAGCGCATTCTAGAGAAGGTTGTTTGTCCGTCAAGGAAGGATTGGTCTTTAAAGCTCGATGAAGCTGTTTGGGCTTACAGAACAACATACAAAACTCCACTTGGTATGTCCCCGTTTCAGCTGGTGTATGGTAAGGGATGTCATTTACCGGCGGAGCTTGAGCATAAGGCCTATTGGGCGTTGAAAAAGTTGAACCTGGATCTAGATGCAGCTGGAAAGAAGCGAATGCTTCAGCTTAATGAACTTGATGAATTTCGACTCCAAGCATACGAAAACAACAAAATGTACAAGGAAAAGGTGAAAAGGTGGCACGATAGGAAGCTACATCCTAAGTTATTCGTACCGGGGCAACAAGTTATCTTATTCAACTCTCGTCTCCGACTTTTTCCTGGGAAGTTGAAATCAAGGTGGTCTGGACCTTTTATTATCAAAACTGTGTTTCCATACGGAGCGGTGGAGATTTTTGAGAATGATCCGGACCAAGCGTTCAAGGTTAATGGTCAGCGTTTGAAGCACTACTATGGGGACACGGCAAACCGAGAAGTGGTTAGTGCCGTTTTATTGTCAACTTGAGGAAGGTACGCAACATCAAGCTAATGACGAAAAAGAAGCGCTGCGTGGGAGGCAACCCATGATTTGTTATTACAGGAACCCTTAGAAGTTAATAACCTATCCAAAACCAAAAAAAATCAGAAAAACCGGGCTCAAATTTTTTTTTCCAGTAACCCCCTGAGCGCCCGCTCAGCTCTGCTGAGCGATCGCTCAGCAAGCTGAGCGCCCGCTCAGCAAGCTGAGCGCCCGCTCAGCTCTGCTGAGCGACCGCTCAGGGGTCGGCTGGGAGAAATTTTTTTTACTCCATAAAAAAATTCAAAAAAAATCAGAAAATAAAAAAAACAAATTACAGCCCATAAAACCCACGACCTATTCCCCATTATCCCATAATTTTATACCTTAAACCCACTACTAATCAAATTCTACCCTAATCCATACCCTGTATATACATACACCTATCCCATATATCTCCCATACACTCTTTACACTTCAACTCTCTCCCAAACACAAAAACACAAATCTTAAGCACTTTTATTCAGATTCGATGGCACCCAAGAGAGCAAGGACTATTGATAGCAACAGCACTGTCCCTACTGCTGATTCTTCGAGAGGTACTGCTGCGAGGCCTCGTTTGAATGATAGGGCTGCGGAGGAGAAGTACACTAGGCTTCTGGGGATGCCGATTCCGAAGGAGAGGGGATTTTTACCATCGGGAAGGGATGGTGAGTTGTTGCCGATGATTGCTGAGAAGGGGTCGATAGCTTTTTATGAGTCGCCTGAAGCAGTGCTGATGAGCGTGGTTCGCGAGTTCTATGCGAACGCGAAGGCCGAGAAGAATGGGTTTTCTGTGGTCCGGGGGATGACGGTGGATTATCACCCAGCGGCGATTCGCTGTGTGATTGGGCAGAGAGAGAGGAAGCCCACAGAGGAGAACTGGAATGAGAAGACTGCTGAGGATTTTGACTTGGATTTGATTTGTGCTACTCTCTGTAGGCCGGGCACAGTATGGACTTTCAAGACTGGAACTAATGAGTATCGTCACTTTCCGGCGATCGCAATAAACAGGTATGCCCGTGCATGGAATGCGTTTATTTGTGCTAATATTCTGCCTTCTTCACATGCACATGAGGTCACAGTTGAGAGAACACAGTTGTTGTGGGGAATTTTGAATGAGGAGTACTATGTGGACCTTGATGAGTTCATCTACCAAGGAATTCTGAAGTTTTTGAGGGGAGCTAAGCACATGAACATCCCTTATGCATCCACGGTTACTAAGCTTTGCCGAGCGGTGAGAGTTCAGTGGCCGTCTCATGAGCAGTTGTAGTTGCCGGCCGCTCCTATTGATTCCGGGACTATGAATGTGATGCAAGAGTGGACCGGTGGTGAGCCCAAGGAGCATGGGCTGGGTTATCATTTTCCAGGAGGGCGTCCAGCACGAGGTGCTACTATGGCGAGGCCGAGGCGTGATGAGGCTGGTTCTTCGAGAGCTCAAGAGGGTGCTGGGATGGCTGATGCCCAGTATAGGAGGCTGTCACGGAGGATGGATGCTATGTACGAGACGCAGAGCAGGTTTGCTCAGGAGCTCACCCTTGCGCTAGGGACTGCTTTTCGAGGACTTGGAGCTGACATCCAGTGGCCATTTTTTGGTGAGGACTCTGCATATCCGCCTCCTGATACACCACCCACTGAGGGTGATGATGATGACTCCGAGTAGGTATACCCTGTGTTCCTTTCTACTACCTTCACTGGGGACAGTGAAGATTTTAAGTTTGGGGGTGGTAGTTAAGGAATATGTTGTGTGTGTGTCATATAACTGCATATTCATGATAGTTTAGTTCATATAGTTGCATAATTTTTGCCATATAGTTTTTTTTATATAGCTTTATTTGTTTATCATGTCATGTAGCTCATGCATATGCCATGATCCCTTTTGCCTTTTGCGATGATTTGCCAACTGATTTGTGATGTCGATGCGAGTGTAGTGATGGCGTTAAAGTAATGTTGAGTCGTGTAGGTTGATATGCATACTAGAACACTTGTATTTTCACTAAGTCTTAGAGAATGCTTAAGGGCTAGGTGGTTGTTATGGTCTGATTATTTTTGAGGTTAATCTATTTATTATGCTTAGAATTTTATAATAGGTTCTTAGTGATAAAGACATGAAAAGAAAACATTGGAGTAAAAAATGGAATTAGTTGCTAATTGTGGCTAGGCGTCAAATGGCTAGTAGTCGGCTCGTATGTTTATGCGAGTAGTCTAGGGTTGAGCAAGATGGAGCGAAACGCACTTGCTCAGAAATATTGGAAAAAAAAAGAAGAAAAAAAAAGAAAAAAAAAGGCAGAAAAAAGAGAAAAAAATAAAGAGTTAATGCATAATTAATCACGAGTGGGCTCTTTGGTATTCGAGTTATTAAGTTCTTAGGGGACTTTGTGCCTAGTGACCTAAGGCTTTTAGAGTCTGGGATCCGCTAACCTAACGCTCGTTACATGGATACCATTGTATAAGTCTTTTGTGGACCTCACTCATTGCACGGTCAAATAAGCATTATTGTTATAAATAAAAAGCATGATTTCGTAATAAGCTCCAGGATTCTTGTAGTGTTATAAGTCACTTTGTGCCTAGAATTTTTATTCTTTGTATAATCATGTGATTGCCTTGATGATAGTTGAGTCATGATAATTGATCTAGTTCTGAAGCATATCTGTTAAGCATCTCCACACACCACGTTTCTGGCTGAATGTTAATTTGCATGATTTGATTGATCTTTAGTCGCCTAATTGCATTTGTTGAGATGTCGTAAGTTGGTTGGTTTGGTCGTAGTAAGGGGGATCGCTGCATTTCATTTAGATTGCATTCATGCATGTTTTTATTTGTTTTTGAGTCTGTGACGCTTGAGGACAAACATCGATTTAAGTTTGGGGGTGTGATAAGTGGCATTTTATACCACTTAGAATGTCTTATAATAGCTTAAATTGGTGTCTTGAAATCAAGTATTTTGTGTATTTGATGCGTTTTTCTAGTGTTTGTGCGTTTCAGGGTATTAGTTGCATTTCGGAGGAGAAATCATCATTAATAAGCCTTGGCATGTGTTCAACATTGCAAGTGGGAAGAGAGGAGCAGATTACAGTGAAGAAACGGAGCAAACAGACAAAAATTCCAGAGGGGTCTGAGCGCCCGCTCAGCTATGCTGAGCGCCCGCTCAGCTATGCTGAGCGCCCGCTCAGCTATGCTGAGCGCCCGCTCAGCTATGCTGAGCGGCCGCGCAGGGACGGAAAATCAGGATATTAATTTTAGACTTCTATTTCTGTTTGGCTTCCAACTTCTGTGTAATCTGAGTTTTATGGGACTCCTATATAAGTAGATTGCAGAGACGTTTCACGTGCGTTGAATCGCTGTATTAATCAAGGAGCGAAGGAGATAAGGAAGAAGACCGTTTTAGCACACCGCAACGAAGAGGAAGCATATTTTCTTGTGATTCTTTATTTCGTTGTAACGTTGGATGCTAGTTTTCTTTGCTTTGAACCTATTACTCTTGTGACGTACTCTGGTTTAATATAATTAGTTTATTTATTATTCTCTTGTGTTATTTTATCATGTTTTCATATGAACCCATGATGATGATGAGTGCTATCATGGGCTAATCGTGATCATGGGGTCGTAACGGATTTACTATGGAATTCTTTAGTTAATTGTTTAATACCTTAGTGTGTGATGATTGTATGATATCTAGTATTGGTTGTGCGTATTCGTCTTATGTGCGTCGCGAACATATAAGATAGGGTGTTAATCTCTTGTGAAGCGACGGTGGATCTTGAGATTTAGAACTTGCCATGCTAGCATAGGTTCATGTATGATGTTGCGTGATTAGTGGGTAACTCTAAACGTTTTATTCGCCCTGTGTAATCAAAAGGAATAACTTGTGCTTAAATCATTATGTTGTCAATTTCTGTAGATATATAGGGACTCAACATAATTGATGCCTATTCAACTTCTATCTTAATTGTGGATGTTTGGTAAAATATTATTAGTACAATGAAAGTTGGCTTTTATCAGTTTCGTGTTATTCGATTAATATCATCACTGTTGCATGCTAAGGGTAATAACAATGAATATTGAATAAAGTAGTAATGAAGTTGTGATCTTGTGAGTGTTTTAATATTGTTAATTCTAAGTGTTAATTAAGTGGTTAATTTAAGTAGTTAATTATAGTTAATAATTAGTTAACAAATCTAAGTGTTATTGTCTTAATATTGGGAAGTAATCATACATTGGTGAGTGAGTTTAATTGAACATAATTAGTCTGAGTCTCTGTGGGAACGAACTAGAAAGTATTCTATATTACTTGCGAACGCGTATACTTACGTGTATATTTAGCGCGTGTTTTCGCCCTAACAACAATGTGCAAGGGGGGGTATTTATACTTGCTTGCCTTGGTTGCTTAGCTTGGTTGCTGTGCTTGGTTGCTTCTAGGAAATGGGGTGGAAGATCTTGCACTTGATTTTTATTCTCCTAGGTTGAATCCTAGGTTTATTCTTGTTGCAAATCTTGGGGACAAATCTTTGTAGCTTGCTAGGTTATAAGCTAAACTACATGGGTTAGCTTCCTTAGCACACTATTTTGCTAGCTAGCTTGATCATCCTATGGTTAGCTCACTATTTGATGAATTAACCATGGTTACTTTCTTACCATGGTTTAGTTAGTGCATTACGTTTATTTAATCGTTTACGCGTTCTCTCGGTCGCTTAAACGATCTTCGTAATACTTACTCGTAAATGGTTTGTGACGTAATTCCTTTCGTATTTATTCCTTATATTTTTAATTATCATACTTGAATATAAATCCGTAGGGTTTTAATCTCGTAATTATATTGTGATCCCCGTACTCCTCGATGGGTCGCAAATACGGTCGTTTTTCAAAGTTCATTTTCTTCGAAAACTAATAGCGTTTACATACACTCATTTGGTACGTATAATCGTAATATCAACTCCGAAACTCTTTTCTCATGCACTACATAGTGTGAGCTTAAAAGTTTTCCCGTCTGTCAGGGTTACTATTCATTAAACATTTTACAAGGTCTCAAAAATTCGAGTTATTACAATCCATGTAAAACTCCAATATAAGAATTGAAATGTTATAAGTTATTTTGAGTCTAGCTTTTATTTTATTTATAACCTTGCGATTGCTTTGATGAGCAGTGAGTCATGATTATTGATCTAGTTGCGATAGTATATCTATAAGCATTTGCACACACACGTCTCTGGTTTATAGGTTGATTTGTAAGGTTTGATTGATCTTTATGCGAATAACTGCAGTTGTTGAGATGTTGCTTGTTGGTTGGTTTAATTATTCTATGGGGATCATTGCATGCATTTAGTTGCATTCATGCATTTTTATTTCTTGTTCTTTGAGTCTGTTTAGGCTTGAGGACAAGCATCGATTCAAGTTTGGGGGTATGTTGAGTGGCATTTATGACACTTTATAACGCTCTATTAAGCTTTGAATTGGTGTATTTGTACTTGAGCTTATTGGTGTTTTAATGTGTTTTCTAGTGTTTTCTAGTGTTTTTGCATTTCAGGCATTAATTCGGGATTCAGTTGAATTAGCATTGATTTGATGCTAATATGGTGTTAGGATGGTGTCCAAGGAATAAAGCTCAGGAAACCAACTCATTGCAGCAAGAAAAGAAAGAAAGCAGAATTTTATCCAGGAGGCCAGCGCGCTCGCGAGTCAAAGCGCGCGCCCGCGCCCAAACTTCAGAGACACAGCGCGCCCGCGCTCATCAAGCGTGCGCCCGCGCCGAGTCGGGATGTTAAAATCATGATTCTACTTGGCTTCTAATTGAAGGACTACTTTGCATGGGCTGCTATATATACCTAAATAAAAGACATTTTTCATAAGGGAAGACGTAACAGAGCTGAAGGAGAAGACGACAAGAAGACCTATAGCACAATTCAACGAAGGCGAAGACGATCTAGTTTATTCTTGTGAATCTTTGTTCTAAGTTGTAATCTTGGATGCTCATTTCTTGTTTTGTTGTACCTAATACTCTGGATTTCGTACTTTGTTTATTATTTATTTATAAAGACTACGTTTATTATACCATTCTTTCATCGGAACCCACATCGGAATGTTTCTCTATTAAGTTCCTGCTTGAATAACATGCCAAAACAAGGACACCTCTTGGCCTTCCTGCCGATAACAAATAAAATAACGAACCCAACAACCAGAATCAAGATGGTAATCAACATTGTAACGCCTCCAAATCCGGGGTCAGGAATCTGGGTCGTCACGCAATCCTTCAATTATGTGTAACCTGCATTAACTCAATAATCCAATAATTCCATATAACAGAGCCCCAATCTCACACACTCACAAGTTATAGCCTTAGAAATGATGTATACCAAGTATCATCTGTTATTAAAACTCAAATGTACTTTACAGGATCTCAAACAATTATTCATAACCTCTACATGAAGCTACAATAATTACGACTGATATCTTATACCTATCTGATACTTTAGCCCACCTGAGACAAAGCTGCCAGGGATTCTCCCCATGACTATAAGCGACTAAGTCCCACACCGGCATACTAGTTATCTGTTGTGTTGTGATATTTAAAAGAAAGCAAGAGTGAGCAATAATGCTCAGCCATAATAATGTACAGTGTGAAATGACTGTATGATAAACTCAAGTATAATACCATATATGATAAATATGTTTTATTCAAAATAGTTTTCCTTGGTGGTATACACCTTCTTTCGAAAACAATCCTTTAGTGGATTTATTATCCTGCGGATACCTTAATGGTAAACCCAACACATAGGCATGGGTTACGGTATTGCATCACAATTCCAATTGAAAGAATAGGACATTCACTGGAGCTACCGCATATGATGATCAGTCATACTACGGACAATTAGTAACCTTTTCGACTAGTAGAAGGACGACACATTCGTATCTCGGTTATCACCCTTGCCGCATACGGGCTATGTGTCCCATTTCGGGTATACACACACTTCGCAGGTCCTTAGGTACATATAGAACCGTCTTCCACGATACTGGAAGTCTCTCCAATACATGAAGTACTGGATCTCTACCCCTCCCTTGTCCTTTAAAAAATCCTATCATATCCCAAGAACTCGTACTCCTCGAGTTCCCAAAGCGTTTAGCTTATTGATAGGCACAACTCATGTTGCTATTATATGTACTTCTGAGAATTTTCGGGGGAAGTACTAAGATAATGTGAGTTGACCGTTGTCAACAGATAAATAAATGAGGGGAGTTTCTTTTGAAACTATATTCAAAATATTTAAAATACATTGAGATAATATTTTTCGACGATCTGAAAGTATTCGAATGACTTTCTAAAACTCAGAAAATGTTTTAAATTAGGTTTAATGATTTTTAAATCATATTAAATTATTTAACAAATATTTAATTATTAAATAATAATTATTAAATAATAAAATCTCGAATAATTATATTTTAAAAGAATATTTGAAATAATATTTCTCAACTAATTTATGTTTGAATCATTAAAGTAATATTTAATAGATATAAGTAATCGAGTTTAATACAAATAATTGTTGGAGTATACTTCTCCTATTTAAAATGAATATCCGAAATAATATTCATTGTTCGAGTGATTAAATATAGTTGAGGGAATACGATCTTTGGAAATCGTTTTAAATAAATTCGAGGTACTTTAATATTTCGCAAGAGGACATCGAGTCCATTGGAATAAAATATCTATGGACTTTAATCGTCCAAAACATCTCCGGAATGATTCCCGGGTTTTCATTTAAAAACTCTGACCGACTCTCGGTCTTATAATATATACACCACGCTACTCGCTAGCATTAACATTCTCAAATATAACTCCTCCGGAATACTTCCGGGTTTTTATAAACTTACACCGACCGACTCTCGGTCTAAATATAACATTTCAAACTCGGTATGAACATATACTAAAAATTATCAATAATTGAGTAATATAATATATCTCAAACTTTGTAAAACAGTTTAAAGCAATCTCATGCATATATCACAGTTTTGTAAAATATTCACAACACAACAGTTCTTAAAATATAGGGTTTGAAAACTTGCCTGGATACTTTGAGGTGCAGGATGCTCCAGGGTCCGCTCTGAAATCTATAACCATAAACATAAACCATTTCGTTAGATTCTGTTCTTATTTACGGCGACTCGTACACATATTCTACTTATTATTCATTCTCTCAACTCATTTTACTATTATTATTTCCTTAAGTACTTATTTATGTCACGGTCGCTTCCTTTTCGAAGTACCTTATGTCCGTTTACATTTTCATCATCGGCTCCGCTTATGATTTCTAACAGTTTTCTAATCGCACGGTCTTGGTTCCGATATTTTTATAAAATTGAACAATCCTTATTTTCACTTGAAATTTTTATAGAAGTTAAGGAACTCTATTTACTACTCTCTGTAAAAATTTCATGATTTATGAATGTTATTCCCTAACAATACAACAAGAATTAAAGAAGGGGGATTGAATGTAATTCTGGCTACTTTTTCAGATTTTAAAAACTGTTCTAACTGAATATATATAAGTGTTTGATTTGCAAAGTGCGGAATGAAAGAATTATATAAATCAAAACACAAAGTAATAAAAACATAAGCTTTTATAACTTTCTGGTGGATTCGAATGTATCCACCAGATATATATATATATATATCAGTTTGAGAACTTTGTGTAGCTCAAAATGGCTCACAACTTCTTTATAAATAGAACAAACAAACTATAGAGAAATTCTTGACAAGTACAACTTTCTAGTCTAACTCTCTTTAAAATGTGTTTGCTTAGTTTTTTGTTCTACTAGCTACACTTGGTTTATATATCACCAAGTTTACATGACAATAAGACAAGATAATAAAACAAACATATCTAGTCTAACTCCATGCTACTTCACTACTCTTGTGGCGCCTGTGGATATGTTGTGAACTTGATGATTTCATTAACAAAACACCTTAGTAGATTTTACTTAGTGAAAAATGTAGTACTCGACGGATAAGGAATATAGTCCTGACGGATGACTTAATATAGCCCCGACGGATGATGATTAATTATCCATCGAGTGAGTAGCTTGTGTAATAATGAGTCTGTAGCACATTTCTGCATACACCTTGTTTAGATTATGTAGTAGCACTCAAGTCATGTTGACTTTAATTAGATATGCAGAATAGGTTGATTAATTGTACATAGATGATGTCTTGTAATATTGCATAAATGAAATGAAGTCAAGTGCCAGATAGCTACCCGACAGATAAACAACAATGCCACTCGACGGATGATCAACAAGGCAACCCGACGGATGATCATGTACCCGACAGATAATCAATTCAAACATCTGTTGACAGTGAAAACACAGTCACATGCGTCGAGTGTATGCAAAAGGAATGTGGAAGCCTATTCAACTGGGTTTTAGAGAACAAAGAAGCATTGCCATTTCCATGCTATTATGAAGATATTCAAAGACACGGGAATAGAGTAATGAAGCAGCATAGTATTAGACTTGATAGGTTTTGTTTTATTATCTGGTCTTATTACTTTGTAATCTTGGTGATATATAAATCAAGAAGTAGTAAATAAAAGAACAAGACTAAGAACTTTATCTCAGAGAAACAATTGTAAGCTGCATCCTTAGCATTTCTCAGTAAACTTAGTTGTTCATATTTGTAAGCAGCTGTGAGCTAATCTTGCTACACAGAGTTCTCTTGATATAATATATATCTCTGGTGGATACATTTAAATCCACCAGAAAGTTTTTAAAGACTTGTGTTTTTAATTACTTGTGTTTTGATTTTACTAACTTCTTATTCCGCACTTTACAAATCAAACACTTATATATTATTAAGATAGAACATTTTATATTTGTTTTGAAAAAGGTTCAAGAATTCCATTCAACCCCCCTTCTGTAATTCTTGTTGCATTGTTAGGGACTAACAATTGGTATCAGAGCAAGCTCTTGAAGAACAAAGAGTTTAAAGATCACAACAAACAGCAAGATGAACAAGAAGGATGTAGGAGTCAAGATTCCTTTTCTGGACAAAGATAATTACCATCACTGGAAGGTAAAAATGCATCTTCACTTACTTTCTCAAGATGAGGCTTATGTAGATTGCATAGAGAGAGGCCCTCATATGCCAATGAGAGCTGCAACTGGAAATGAGCCATCAGTTCCCAAGCCAAGGTATGAATGGTCAGATCCTGATATTGAACAAGTCAGGAAGGATAAGAAGGCCATAAATATTCTGTTCAATGGAGTTGATGGTGACATGTTTGACAACATCATCAATTGCAAAACTGCCAAGAAAGTTTGGGATACAATACAGATTATCTGTGATGGCACTGAACAAGTCAGGGAAAATAAGATGCAGCTGCTAATTCAGCAATATGAGCACTTTCATAGTGAAGATAGTGAGTCTCTCACTGACATTTTTAGTAGATTTCAAAAACTACTAAATGCTCTGAAGTTGCATGGAAGGGTCTATCAGACAAAAGACTCCAATCTTAAGTTCCTTAGATCTCTTCCAAAGGAATGGAAACCTATGACAGTCTCATTGAGAAACTCTCAAGATTACAAGGAGTTTACTTTGAAGAGACTGTATGGCATCCTGAAAACTTATGAGCTTAAAATAGAGCAAGATGAGAGGATGAAGAGAGGAAAGAAGAAAGGAGGATCCATTGCACTAGTTGCCGAGTTAGAGAAAGAGAAGGAGATAAAGATGGAAGCTGTTGAATCAACTTCAAAGGTCTGTGAAAATAAGGGCAAGGGGCTGGTAGCAGAAAATGAAGATTCTTTGAGCCAAGATGATATGGAGCATATTGATGAACATCTTGCATTTCTTTCCAGAAGATTTGCCAAACTAAAGTTCAAGAAGAACTTTGGAGCGGCTAAGCCAAATAGAAACATGGTGGATAAATCAAAATTCAAATGTTTCAAATGTGGCTTAGCAGGGCACTTTGCCAGTGAGTGTAGAAAGTCAGATTCCAGCAAAAAGAAGTTTGAGCCTATGGATTATACACAGAAATACTTTGAGTTGCTTAAACAAAAGGAAAGGGCTTTCATTACACAAGAAAATGACTGGGCATCAAATGGTCTGGATGAGGATGAGGATGTCAGCTATGTCAATCTAGCCCTAATGGCCAAGTCTGATGAAACATAGACACGTTCTTCAAGTAATTAGGTAATCACCACTAACCTTACATATTTATCTAAAGCTGTGTGTAATGATGTAATAAATGACATGTCTACAGAATTATATCATTTGCGTGTTACACTTAAGTCTCTTACTAAGGAAAATGCTAAAATCAAAGAAAATAATTTGTTTTTAAGTGAGAGGAATAATGTGCTAGAGTCTCCGTTCATTGAATTTGAAAAATTGAGAATTGAGTGTAAAATTTTTAAGGATGAATTAACCGAGTCCTTGAAGAAAGAAGAGATCTTGAAGAAGCGTCTTGAACGAGAACAGGAGGTGATTAAGGCATGGAAAACATCTAGAGATGTTCATGCTCAAATCATCAAAGTTCAAGGTATTGAGTCCTTTTGTGATGCAGCCTGGAAGAAGAATAAGGAGAAGCTGGAATCCAATTTGGTTGAAGGATTGCTAACAGATGTAGACTCAACGGATGATAAGGGTCATCCGTCGGATAACAAAAAGGGTTATCCGTCGAGTGATATAAATCCTCATCCGTCGACTGTGAGCAAACCTGTGAGTAAAGCCAAACTTGTCAAGTTAAATGAGAAATATGGATCAGTTTCCAAGAATTTTGTTCCAGGAGAATCCAGTCAAGTGAAGAAGGAGAAAAAGGCTAATGTTGGTCATATGACTGTCAAGCAATTGAGTGACAGACTGGAAAAGATTGAGGTTAAAACAGAGGCTAAAAAGAAAAATAATAGAAATGATAATATAGGAATTAACAAGCATAACAACTACACACCTGATAAATATGCTCCTAGAAAAATCCGTGTCAAGTGTGGTAGTGTAAATCATTTGTCTGTTAATTGCAAAACTACCATGCCTACTTCCATATCTGTGCCACCTCATTTTCCCAACATAAATGCCATGCCTTCTATGCCTATGAATGCTATGTCTAAACAGAATATGAATGCACAGTTTGCTAATATATCTTTTGCACCTAATCCTTATTATGCTGCATTTAGTATGCCACAAATGCCATTTAGCATGCCTTACTAGAATAACATGTTTACTAGTAGCATGCCATTTCCTGTTAATCAAAATATGCATGATAATTCTGGTGTAATGAATGGTTTCAAAGGTCCAACTCAAATGACTAAGGATGAATCTAATATCCCCAAGTCAAATGAGATCAAACTTAAGAAACAGAAAAAGAAAGCTAACAAGGCAGGACTCAAGGAAACTTGGTTACCAAAATCAACTTGATTTGATTTTGATGTGTGCAGGGAAACAGAAAGAATCTATAGTACTTGGATAGTGGCTGTTCAAGACACATGACTGGTGATTCTATCCTGCTCACAGAGTTCAAGGAGAGAGCTGGCCCAAGTATTACTTTTGGAGATGACATCAAGGGTTATACTGTGGGATATGGCTTGATTTCAAAAGACAATGTCATCATTGAGGAGGTTTCCTTAGTGGATGGTCTCAAGCACAATTTGTTGAGTATCAGCCAGCTATGTGATAAAGGCAATTCAGTAAACTTCAACTCTGAAGCCTGTGTTGTGACATACAAAAGGAGCAACAAAGTGGTTCTCACTGGAGTGAGAAAAAGAAATGTGTACCTAGCTAACTTCAACTCATCAAATGCAGAATCTGTTACTTGTTTTCTCAGCAAAGCAAGTCAGGATGAAAGTTGGTTATGGCATAAGAAGCTATGCCATTTAAACTTCAAGACCATGAATGAACTTGTAAAGAAAGAACTGGTTAGAGGTATTTCTCAAGTGGAGTTTTCTAAGGATGGATTGTGTGATGCCTGCCAAAAAGGAAAACAGATCAAAGCATCATTCAGAAAGAAGCTTGATTCAACAATTGAAGAACCTTTGCAACTGCTACACATGGATTTATTTGGACCAGTCAATGTGTTGTCCATCTCAAGGAAAAGATTTTGCCTAGTAATTATAGATGATTTCTCAAAGTTCTCTTGGACATATTTCCTAAAGTCTAAAGATGAGGCTAGTGAAATCATCATCAATTACATAAGGCAAGTCAATAATCATCCTGATTTCAAAGTTAGAAGAATCAGGAGTGACAATGGAACTGAGTTCAAGAATTCTGTCATGAGAGCATTTTGTGAAGAAAATGGGATTTTGCATGATTTTTCAGCAACAAGAACTCCACAACAAAATGGAGTAGTAGAAAGGAAGAACGGATCACTTATTGAAGCTGCAAGGACAATGCTTGAAGAGTCTAAGTTACCAACATATTTCTGGGCTGAAGCTGTAAATACTGCATGCTACACTCATAATATTTCTCTGGTTAATCAAGCAAAATGCATGACTCCCTATCAATTGTTCAAGAACAAGAATCCAACTCTAAATTTTCTTCACGTCTTTGGCTACAAATGTTATATCTTGAGAAATCAAACTGATCAGAATGGGAAGTTTAATGCTAAAGCAGATGAAGGAATTTTTGTTGGATATGCTGTTGGTAAAGCATATAGAGTCTACAATCTAAGAACCAACATTGTTGTGGAATCAATACATGTCGTGTTTGATGATAAAAAGATTGAAGGACTGTAAGATGGAGATTACCATGGGAGCCTTAAATTTGAAAATGTGGAGATGGTTAGTGATGACAGTGATGATGAAAGTGATCAATAAACAGTATCAAAGGATAATGCAGAAAAATCCACTACTAATGAAGCACAAAATTCAACATCTGTCGAGTTGCATAATGCCTCATCCGTCGGGAGACAATCTTCTTTATCCGTCGGGAGACAACCAGCTTCATCCGTCGGCACTCAAAATTCACCATCCATCGGGTCATCAAAAGAAGCTGGAGGTCAAAATAGATCACTTACAGAAAGTTCCCCTTTCTCAAATCAAAGATCCATTAACTCATGAGGAGTTTCTAATAATTTAAACTCAATCACACATCAAGAAAACAATGAGGCCTCTTCATCTAGAGCTAATCTACCTCAACAAAGGAAATGGATAAAGGATCATTACTTTGAGCTCATCATTGGTGATGTATCTTCTAGAGTTCAAACAAGGAGAGCAACTCAAGAAGAATGTCTATACAGCAGCTTTCTTTCTAAGGAAGAACCAAAGAAGGTAGAAGAAGCTTTGTTGGATCCTGATTGGATTTTAGCTATGCAGGAGGAGCTAAACCAATTTGAGAGGAATAAGGTATGAAAACTGGTGCCCAAGCCTAAAGGAAAGAATCCAATAGACACCAAATGGGTATTCAGAAACAAGATGGATGAAAATGACATAGTAGTCAGGAACACAACTAGATTGGTTGCTAAGGGCTATTGTCAACAAGAAGGAATAGATTTTTATGAAACATTTGCTCCTGTTGCAAGACTTGAAGCCATCAGAAGTTTCTTAGCCTATGCAGCCCATGCCAATTTCAAAGTCTATCAAATGGATGTCAAAAGTGCCTTTCTGAATGGAGATTTGGAGGAGGAAGTCTATGTCAGTCAGCCTCCTGGTTTTGAAGATCCAAACTTTCCAGTATATGTTTACTATCTTTTGAAAGCACTTTATGGACTGAAGCAAGCACCTAGAGCCTGGTATGACACTTTGTCAAAGTTTCTTTTAGAGAATCGCTTCACTAGAGGTACTGTAGACAAAACTCTTTTCTTTATAAATGTTAATGGATCTAGTATACTTGTTCAAATTTATGTAGATGACATTATTTTTGGCTCTACAGATGAAAAACTTTGCAAAAAGTTTGCCAAATTGATGCAAAGTAAATATGAAATGAGTATGAGGGAGAACTAACTTACTTTCTTGGTTTGCAAGTTAAGCAAGTTAGTGATGGAATATTCATTAGTCAAACTAAATACTGTTAGATATATTTGAGATGTCATGTCTAATGTGTTTCATGTTTAGTTTTCAGATCTTAACAAACAGGAAATATCAGTACTTATTGAAATCAGCACTTACTGGAAGTCAGAACTTAAGGATATCAGTACTTAAATTATCAGGAGATAATTATCAGAAGATGGATATCAGAACTTAAGTGCGGGAGGACGAACAGTTAAGGAAAGGCTGATTGAAAGGAAAGAAGATCAAGACTAAATAAAGAAGAGATATGCATGGAGAAGATTTTTATGGAAATAGAAGACTTAGAAAAGAAGATATCTAATTGATATATTTTAGGATACAGAATGATATTCAATATCAATTAGAGATTATCTTGTAACTGTGTAGTATATAAACACAGACATAGGGTTTACACTATATGTGTTATCATAATCAAAGTTATTATTTATTATAACCCTAACAACTCTCGTGATAATTTGTTCATCACTGAGAGAGGACAGTTCCATATTGTAACAAAGTTTATTGTGTTAAATAAAATCTGTTTTTTGTTACTTGTGTTCTTATATTCGATTTGATTGTGATAAACACTGTATTCAACCCCCTTCTACAGTGTGTGTGACCTAACAAGTGGTATCAGAGCAGATCTGTTAACACACAAACAATTTAAGATCCAAAAACAATCATGTCTGAAGAAGAACAAACTCCAACCAAGGCCACCAAAATTGAAGAACCTCCAAAGACTCAATTCTATAGTCGATATGAGACTATTAGAGTTCCCATACTGAAACCATCTGAATATCCCATATGGAAGGTGAGGATGTCTATGTTTCTGGAAGCTACTGATCCAGAATACCTTGACAGAATCAATAAAGGACCACACAAGCCAACCAAACTCTCTGTTGTATTTGCAGGTGAACCAGCAAAGTCTGTACCAAAGGAGAAGAGTGATTACACTGCTGAAGATATCTCATCAATTGCTAAGGATGCTAAGGTACGACACTTGCTGCATAGTGCCATTAATAATGTAATGTCAAACAGGGTAATTAACTGCAAGACTGCAAAGGAGATACGGGATGCCTTGGAGACAAGATGCCAGGGAACTGATTCAATTAAGAAGAACAGGAAGACTATACTTACTCTAGAGTATGAACACTTTGACTCAAAGCCTGATGAGTCATTAACTGGTTTGTATGACAGATTTGTCAAACTCTTGAATGATTTGTCACTAGTTGACAAGGAATATGATCTTGAAGATTCAAATCTTAAATTCCTATCAGCTCTTCCTGAATGTTGGGATTTGAAGGCCACCACTATAAGAGACAACTATGCTCTTGAAGAAACAACTCTTGATGAAATTTATGGGATGCTCAAGACTCATGAACTTGAGATGAAACAAAGAAGCAAGAGGAATGGAAGAAAGCCAAGGACTGTTGCTCTTAAGGCTGAGGAGGAATCCCCCAAAGCAGCTGCATCAAGGAAAGGCAAGGGAAAAGCTCTCATCACAAAGTCTGATACTGAATCATCAAGTTTTGATACTAATGATGACTCAGAAACTGAAAGCTCACCTGAGATGGATCCTGATGAAGAGATGATGAAGCTGTGTGCTCTTATGGTGAAAGAAATCACAAGGATTGCATACAGGAAATTCAGAAAGGGAAAGAAGTCTTCCAGGAAAGGTGCAAGTTCTGATAAGAAGAGTTTCAGAAAATCTGAAGGCAAAGGAGGAAAGTCTGACAGAGGAGAATACACAAATGTCAAATGCTACAACTGTGGTGAGAAATACCACATATCTCCTGATTGTAAGAAAGTGAGGAGTGACAAAGGCAAGGCTCTTGTCACAAAGAAGAAAAGCTGGACAGACACTTCAGATTCTGAAAGTGAGGTGAACTATGCCTTGATGGCAAATGCTGATAGCAGTTCTGATGCTGCTGAGTTAAAGGTACCTCAAACTACTTATGCCTTTCATACTGATGATATTAATGAGTTGAGAAGATATCTTAAAACCATGTTCATTAGTTATAGAGATCAAACTTTAACATGTGAAAGAGGAATGATTATTTAGAAAAAGAGTTAGTCATATTCCATCAAACTCAGAAAGATAGAGATGATGCTTTCTATGTTAGGGATGAAGTACTTAAAATGAATGAATCTCTAAAAATTGAGTTAAAAAAGGAAAGAGAGATTATCAGGACTTGAACTAACTCTGGTAAAGCAACTCAGGATATTCTTCATAGTGGAAACTGGAAAGAGGGCTTAGGTTATGGAGATGTTAAGAATGATAATGGAACTATAAAGATTGAGCCTATAGTTGTTAAACAAAAGCCAAAGGTAAATCCTGTTAAGTTTGTAGCTATAAAGTCTGATATTGATAAATCAGAAGTTAAAGAGAAATTAACTTCTGACAAACCAAAACAGGGTAAGCCAATTGAAGTAAACATATGCATAATGACAAAGAAGCAGCTCAAGCATAAGCTGAAAGATGTTAAGAATGTAAACAAGGTAAAGCCACCTAGGAAAAATAGGAATGGAAAGGAAGGTGTGAATGAAAGTAACAATTATAAGCCTGTTCCTAATGCCCCTAGAAAAACATGTCATAACTATGGAAATTCTAACCATCTGGCTTCTTTTTGCAGGAAGAATAAGAACATAAACTCCTTACCTTCAAAGTCAGGAGTTAAGAGTCAGTCTGTTAGATATAGGCCACAAAATCCTTATTTTCATTGTGGTAGTTTATGGCATTCCATTTATACTTGTAAGGAATATCATAGTTTTTACTATGATTATTATCAAATAAAACCTTCTTTAAAGAAAGTTAGCATTATTCCTTCTAGTGTAAGTTCTGATGCAAAGTCTGATACTGTAAATGCTGATAAGAAAACTGTTAACATAAATTCTGATGCTAAATCCGCTGTAAATGTTAACAAACTTAATAAGGCCAAAGGATCCAAGCAAGTCTGGGTCCTTAAAACTAATCATTAGTGGTCTTTGTAATTGCAGGGCAACAGGAAAAACATCCTAGTTCTGGACAATGGATGTTCAGGACATATGACTGGAAATAAAGCCCTGCTATCAAACTTTGTGGAGAAAGCTGGCCCAAGTGTTTCTTATGGAGATGGCAACATGGGAAAAACTTTGGGATATGGCAATATCAATATGGGGAATGCCATCATTGAAAAAGTAGCTCTAGTCTCAGGACTTAAACACAATTTGCTGAGTGTTAGTCAAATCTGTGACAGAGGTTATCATGTGGATTTCTTTGAAGAACACTGTGAAGTTGTAAGGAAATCTACAGGCAAAGTTGTTCTGAAAGGATACATGCATGGTAACATTTGTGAAGCCAAGATTTCAACAAGTACTGATGGTTCTGCAATCTGTCTGTTAAGTAGAGCATCAATTGAAGAAAGCTGGAATTGGCACAAGAAACTCTCTCATTTAAATTTCAACAATATAAATGAACTAGTCAAGAAAGATCTTGTGAGAGGTTTGCCAAAATCAATATTTGCTCCTGATGGTCTTTGTTATTCCTGTCAAAAGGCAAAACAAAGAAAATCTTCATTCATGAGCAAGACTGAATCTTTTTTTTGGCTCATTAGCCTTATCACCTACTACATATTGATCTATTTGGTCCAGTGAATGCCATTTCTATTGCAAAGAAGAAATATGCTATGGTCATAGCGGATGAGTTAACCAGATACACATGGATGTATTTCTTGCACACAAAAAGTGAAACTGCATCTATTTTGATTGATCATGTCAAGCAACTAGATAAATTGGTCAAAGATTCTGTGAAGATCATAAGAAGTGATAATGGCACTGAGTTCAAGAATTCGATCATGGAAGAGTTCTGCAAAGACCATGGAATAAAGCAGGAATTTTCTGCTCCTGGAACTCCACAACAAAATGGAGTTGTTGAAAGAAAGAATAGAACTCTTATTGAAGCTGCACGAACTATGCTTGATGAAGCAAAGTTGCCAACCTACTTTTGGACTTAAGCTGTGCAGACTGCTTGTTTTACTCAGAATGCAACACTTATTAACAAGCATGGAAAAACACCATCTGAGATGGTGAAGAAAAAGAAGCCAAATCTGAAGTATTTTCATGTATTTGGATGCAAGTGTTTTGTTCTTAAGACTCATCCTGAACAACTATCCAAATTTGATCTAAAAGCTGATGAAGGAATTTTTGTTGGATATCCACTTTCCACAAAAGCCTTCAGAGTCTACAATTTAAGAACAAGGGTTGTCATGGAATCTATCAATGTCTCTTTTGATGATAAGAAGATTACAAGACTTGAAGATTTCAATGATCATGATCAACTGAGATTTGAGAATGAAGTTTTAAATTCTGATACTGTAAATCCTGACAGTCTAAATCCTGATACTGCAAACTCTGATGGATTAAACTCTGATGTTATTGAAACTGTGGTGACTACGCCAAAGGAAGATGCACCTGTGCAGGGGGAGCATACTGAAGATACAACCACATCTCAAGAAGTATCAGAACCTATAACAGGATCTTCAAGTTCTGATGGGCCAAGTGCTGATAATTCTGGAAACTCAAATTCTGAAGGATCCAACTCAGAGAACATAATTTCAGGGGGAGCATCAGAAAATGTTGATGAAGACAGCATGGATCATGGGGGAACATCCAGTTCTAGAGAAAATCTTCCATCTGCAAGGAAGTGGACTAAAGCACATACACCTGACTTGATTATTGGAAATCCTGATGCAGGTATCAGAACTAGAACAGCTACATCAAATGAATGTCTTTATCACTCTTTTCTCTCTCAGACTGAACCAAAGAAAGTGGAAGAAGCTCTTCAAGATGCTGATTGGGTGCAAGCAATGCAGGAAGAGTTAAATGAATTTGAAAGAAACAAAGTCTGGACCCTAGTGCCAAGACCAAAGAACAGATCTGTTGTTGATATAAAGTGGGTGTTCAGAAACAAAACTAACAGTGATGGCATAATTACAAGGAATAAAGCAAGGTTGGTTGTAAAAGGATATTCTCAACAGGAGGGAATTGATTATGATGAAACATTTGCACCAGTTGCTAGATTGGAAGCCATAAGGATATTTTTGGCTTATGCTGCTCACAAAAAGTTTACAGTCTTTCAAATGGATGTAAAAAGTGCTTTTCTTAATGGATAATTAGAAGAAGAAGTATATGTTGAACAACCTCCAGGTTTTGTAGATGTAAAATTTCCTAATCATGTCTACAGACTTGACAAAGCACTTTATGGCCTTAAGCAAGCTCCAAGAGCATGGTATGAGACATTAGCTCAGTTTCTTCTGGAAAGTGGACTTAACAGAGGGACTATTGACAAAACACTGTTTTATCTCAACCATGGAAATGACTTACTTTTGGTGCAAATATATGTTGATGATATCATTTTTGGTTCTACAAATGACAGACTTTGTAAAAGTTTGCCAAGCTGATGCAGTCAAGATATCAAATGAGTATGATGGGAGAACTCAGCTATTTTCAGGGCCTTCAAGTCAAGCAGAATGAAGAAGGAACTTTTATTTGTCAATCTAAGTACACCAGAAATTTGTTAAAGAAATTTGGAATGCAAGATTGTTCAAGTGCATCCACTCCTATGGCCACTGCAACAAAATTGGATAAGGATACTGATTTCAAGCAGATCCTAGAGAACCTCACTTAACAGCTGTGAAAAGAATTTTCAAATACCTTAAGGGTACAGCTGATCTGGGATTGTGGTATCCTAGAGAATCAGACTTTAAGCTAATAGGTTACTCAGATGCAGATTTTGCAGGATGCAAAATTGACAGGAAAAGCACAAGTGGAAGCTGCCAATTTCTTGGAGGCAGATTAGTTTTTTGGTTTAGCAAGAAACAGAAGTCAATTTTCACATCAACTGCAGAAGCAGAGTACATTGCTGCAGGAAGATGTTGTGCACGGATTCTTTGGATGAAGAATCAGTTACTGGATTATGGGTTAGAATTTTCTAAAATCCCCATTTACTGTGATAATCAAAGTGCTATTGCTTTGACAGGTAATCCAGTTCAACACTCAATGACAAAGCACATCAACATTAGATACCACTTCATAAGGGAACATGTGGATGAAGGTACAGTGGAATTGCATTTTGTTCCAACAGATCAACAACTAGCAGATATCTTCACAAAACCACTATGTGAAGCAACCTTTACAAGATTGGTAAATGAACTTGGAATGGTTTCAGGTTCTTTTTCTAAATCTGCTTAGTTTATGTTCTGATACATCAGACTTTATGATCATTATTTACAGATATTACTATCTTTGTGAATTCTGTGCCTAAATTGAAAATTTGCTTAAATGCTGATTGTTGTCTGATGTGAATTTTAAAACTCTGGTAGTGATATGAATGTTTCTATGACTATTCAATCTAATGAGGATAATTGTGCTAGATGCTGAACTAGTAGTCTTTAATATACTAAAGATCCTATGTCTGAAGTAATTGTTTATGTGGAAATCTCTTAACACAAACAAATTTTGATATTGAGCTTAGTTAAGTTTACTTTGTATATCTTATTACTAAGTCAAAAACTAGACTAGTGCTTCTTATTTGTTAAGTTCTGATGTTATTAAATCTGGTGAATGAACTAAGTGCTGATAAGCCTCACTTATCAAAAGAAAAAGAAAAGAAATAAAAATCAGGTACTCCTTTGAGATCTAGAGTAAAAATGTGGAAGGGAAGACCCAAGTGCATTGATGGTATTAAATAATATGCATTAGAAAAACAACATAAAATTTTTCTTGGTGACTTTTCACACTCTATGATTACTGGAGAAATACTCTGATAATAGCATAAATTCTGATAAGCAGTTGTGACTCACTTTCACTGAGAAGCCACTGTAAAAAGGAATTTCAAAAGATGCATAAATGAGCACAAAACAGTTGAGGTGGACTCTTGCATGAACTCATTCTATAGTAGACTTCAGAATAATGACAGATTTTAAGCAAAGTTCTTAGTTATGCCTTATTTCTAAGATGTACTGGAGTGAATCAGACTTTACTCTTTGTCTGCTATTTAGCTTAATACACACACATACACTCCATATTAATGATGAAAATTACTATGATGATAAATGTTATTTTGGATGAACTGTTTAAGTGTTAGTTGCATAAATTCTGAGGATAAGTTCTGATAGAAGTTCTGATGATTAAGTTCTGATGTACCCATATCAGTATTTGTGTGAAGAATTATAGAAATAGACATTCACTTTTCGAGTTAAAAAGCTATATTCTGATGACTTTTAAATTCTGATAATAATAAAGTTCTGATGCTGACGTGGCAGTATTTATTTACTTGGTTTATTTTTGGTTATTACCTTAACGGTCACATATTTTTTGAATATTGGTTTATGTGAGATAAAGCAGTAATAATTATTTGTTTAGTGGGAGCAGTTTTTTTTAAAAACTGAACGTGCAAAGTCATAATTGCTTATTTACCGTGCCCATTAAATTTTGCCTTAACTGCTGCATGTTTGACATGTGTAAAGGTCTGTTCCACTCCTCATTAACTGCTGTAACGTGGGTTGTCTAAGTAAAAGGGATAAAAGATTTTAAATCTTTTATTCATATTTTTATTCGATTTCACTCTCTCTCTTTTCTTATTCTCTCACATTTTCTGACAGTTCACTCTACAGACATTTCAACAAACACCTTTCAGGCAAACAAGTTTCTCACTAATTTCTGATGGCGCCCAAAGATTTAATTATTGATGGAGCCAAGTTTGTACCAAATAACTATGCTGCAATCTTGAACAAGGCTGAAGCTCCATCAGATTTGCACTTTGTGCAAGATTTCTTAGCAAATAGTGAGATCGGGTATGCTTTGACCCAACCTCAAGCCATTTCAAGCCAACAAGTAATGACGTTTTGGCGTACTGGGATTTTTGATGATGGTGGTGCTACTGGTACTCCAAGCATCGTATTTGAAGTAAATGATGTTGAACATGTAGTTACTCCTAGGGCAGTTCGCAAAGCTCTCCACTTACCAGAAGGCTGTACATTCTCAACAATGGAGGACCCTGTTCTACAACAGCTTATGACCAGTTTGGGTTATGAGCAAAGTTTGGGAAAGCTTGGACAACTGAAAAGAGCAAATATCAGGAAAGAATGGAGCATTTTCTTTGATTGCATCACTAAGGCATTCGCCAATAAATGCTCCAACTTTGATGCTATTCCAATCATGAGTCAGCAAATCGGGTATGCTCTTATTCATCAAACTCACTTTGATTTTGCAAGTGCTGTGCTAGGTTTCATAGGGGATAGGATGACAGAGGATAGGAATGTAGTATACTTTGCTAGATTCTATCAGCTTATATATAATTTTTGTTGTGCTGATGAACCCCAACCTACCACTGATTTAATTCCACCCTTTAAGCTTGCAAAAAGGGCTTTTAATGATTTTTTAAATGCTGACATTAGAAAACGAGTGGTTAGACCCTTACAAATACCTCAGTTAGTGAAACAGATACTGGTAAATGCTGATCCTCAAACCTACACATCTGTTTACCCTGATGTTCAACCCACATCCCAGCCACCACAATAGCCATCAGAACATACCACATCTACACAAACACCTCAAATCTCTCAACCTCAACCTACTCAACCCTCAATCATGACATATTTCAAACCATCACAGTCATCTCAATCTTAACCTTCAGCATATCCTGTGAAGCCTTCATCTTCCAAACCCAAGAGGACTAAGACAGTACCTCAGACTCAACAGAAGAGAAGGAAAATTGTTCTGAGAGATGAGTCAGACAATGAGGAACAGGTTCCCATGTCTGAACCTGTTGAAATAGAAGCTGAGAAAATCTCTTCTCAGAAAGACACTGTAACTGGGAGTTCTAGGCCTCTCAAAAGGCTTAGAAAGCTAAATCCTGATGATAAAGCTCCTACAGTGTCTCCACCCTTGAAGAAAAAGAAAAAGCAAAGAGCTCACAGGGACACAGTTAAGTCAGGATCAGAAGATGAGGAAGAAGCTAAGGAAGGGGGTCATGAATCTCTGATCCCAACAGAACCAATTGTTATTGAATTACTTCCTTCAGCTCAACCAGAAACTATTCAAGACGGAGTACCTACTCCTCCTGTGTCACCTATAATTGAATAAGTACATACTGATGACCCAGGTACACGTGCTGAGATTGATATTCATAACTTGATTGTGCCTGAGGTTTTGTACTTAGAAGCTCCACCAACTCAAATCACTCCACCAATAACACCAATTCTAGATGCTGATTTTAATGAAGATATTCCTTCTACACCAATTCTGAATCTGGCTGATGAAAATTAGATTTTAGGCGGGCATCAAGGTTTGGCTGTTGATCAGAACTTAGTTGGAGATCAGCACTTAGAGGATGATGTTGAAGCCTCAATAGCCTCTCATACTATTCTTTTATCAGAGGATGCTGATGATACTGATTCTATAAGTTCTGATGCTGCTAATGATGAATTTACTGGTGAAGCTACTGCCAATATAGATGCTGATGCAGCTGGTCCATCAGGACATGCACCTCAACAAGCTCCAAACAAAGCTGAATTAATCAGGAAGTTTGTTAGAGAAGATACACCAGTACCTTGGAGTGAAACTCCTAGAGGAAGGGAGTGGACTAAGGAATGGAACAAAGTTGATTTTATTCCTTCTTCAACCATACTTGCTGACCACTTGACCAAAGCTGATGAGATGCTACTCAATGATGATTTCAAGACACAGCTCAGAGTTACTACACTAAGTACAAGGCACCTTCAAGGTCAACAATCTGTAACTCAGGCCAAGGTAGACAAGATTCAAGAATCCATAAATCAGCAAGATATGCTTGTCAAGCTGGACAAGAAAAGGTTTTTCAAACCTACCTTTGACAGAGTTGAATACATTGCAAAAACACAGGAGAAGCAACAGGCTCAGATTGATGAAATTTTGAAGAATCAATCTTCTCATCAAAATCAACTCAATGAGATCCAATCCTCAGTGGAATTGCTTCTCTCTCTTCTTTTACCTGCTGATGCCAAAAAGAGGGAGAAAGTAATTAAGTCCAAATGCAAAACTGTTAAGCCACTGAAGGGAAATGATGATGAAAAAGATGACCAGGGAAACTCTGGAATGGGTAGAGGTCATGGTCAAGGTAAAGGTTTTTCATCAAGCAAAGCTGGAACTACAAGTAAAAGAACAAGTTCTGATACTCGGAGAAGAATAAGTCCTGACACTGGTAAAAAGATAAGTTCTGATGAACATCTGGAACTTGATGAGGAAATTTCAAGACAGTTATTTCTGAAAGAAAATCCAGGAATGAACTTTGAGAGTCTACATGAAGAAGAAGCTAGACTTAAGTTAGAAAAAGTCAACTCCAAATCTAAAGCTTCTGTTGTTGAAAAGAAACTTCCTAAGGCTAAAGGCATTGTGATAAAAGAAAGGACAAATCTTGAGGCAACTAAAGCCAAATCACAAATGGAGATAGATCCAAGGTCCAAAGGCAAAGAAAAAGTTGATGAACCTGTAAAGGTTTTTGTGCCATTTGTGGATGAAGAAATATCTGATAAAGATGCTAGTCTTACGCTGATAAAAAGGAAGATCTCTCAAACAACCTCTGACATGGCTCATGTTGTTCAGATTCAAGATATAGTAAGTTCTGATATGACAATGAAGCAAGCAACCTTTGACTTAGCTCAAGTTGGCTTGATATCAGAAGATAAGGAAAAGGAAACCTCTGACATTGCTCATGTTAAACCTTCAAAGTTACTCCTACCAGGATTCACCAAATCTAAACAGACTCAATCTTTGAAGACTGCAACAAGTGGTTTTGAAGCAAGAGTTGTTACAGGAAAAGAAGCCAGAGATAAATCTGGATTGGGTAGTGCTGATGAAAGAAGAATACAGAACACAACCAATGATCCAACTTCTTTAAGTGAACCAGGTGTTGGAGCTACTCCTAAAAGATTGAATCAGCTTGAATCTGTACAGATGGTTTACAATACATTTTTGAAAGAACACATCTTATTATATTTTATGACAGATGGAAGGGTATACCATATTAGGCAGAATACTATACCACTGAAGTATTTTGAAGAACTAGAACATGTTCTATTCTTACTTCAAGTGAAGAACAGATTAACAGATGGTGCTGCAAATTATTTGAAGAATCAAATTCAAAGACAGAAGAAGCTTTACTCTGTAAAGTCTGACAGCACATACTGTCCCAAGTACAGAGATCACAAAGGTGATATTGTCGAGATGAAGCCTAACTCTGCTAAGATTATAACTACTTTTCTAGGTTATAAGGCTGTGGAATTCAATCTTGAGTCTGACAAGGCATATTTAATCAGACTAGATCAGGACATAAGGAAAGCTAGAATAATTGATCTCAGGGCTGCTATATTTCAAATTGGTGAAGATACAGTTGAATTGAAGAATTCTAAAAGGAGGATGGTTAATGAACTGGAATATTCTGAGAGATGTTTTTTGAAGAATTATCTCAGGGCAACTCCTGATATTAAAGAGATCATATATTGAAGCCAAGTCAGGGACTGCAACTGCTAAATTATGAAGAATATACAGGCTAAAGCTGATATCAGACTTTAAGGATGGTAAAAGCTACAAGTACTGTAAGTTGTAGTTTCTTAGTCAAATTCTCATGTGCATTTGTACTTAATGTTTTTGACATCATCAAATATATATTGAACTTGTATATTATGCTAATTTACAAGTTGGGGGAGATTGTTAGATATATTTGAGATGTCATGTCTAATGTGTTTCATGTTTAGTTTTCAGATCTTAACAAACAGGAAATATCAGTACTTACTGAAATCAGCACTTACTGGAAGTCAGAACTTAAGGATATCAGTATTTAATTATCAGGAGATAATTATCAGAAGATGGATATCAGAACTTAAGTGCGGGAGGACGAACAGTTAAGGAAAGGCTGATTGAAAGGAAAGAAGATCAAGACTAAATAAAGAAGAGATATGCATGGAGAAGATTTCTATGGAAAATAGAAGACTTGGAAAAGAAGATATCTAATTGATATATTTTAGGATACATAATCATATTCAATTAGAGATTATCTTGTAACTGTGTAGTATATAAACACAGACCTAGGGTTTACACTATATGTGTTATCATAATCGAAGTTATTATTTATTGTAACCCTAGCAGCTCTCGTGATAATTTGTTCATCACTGAGAGAGGACAGTTCCATATTATAACAGAGTTTATTGTGTTGAATAAAATCTCTTTTATGTTACTTGTGTTCTTATTTCGATTTGATTGTGATAAACACTGTATTCAACCCCCTTCTACAGTGTGTGTGACCTAACAAATACATTTATGATCTTTTAAAGAAGTTTGATCTAATGGATTGCACATCTATAAAGCACCCATGGCCACTGCAACTAAGCTTGAATTAAACACTACTGAAAAGTCTGTGGATATTTCAAGTTATAAGGGCATGGTTGGCTCACTTCTGTACTTAACAACTAGTAGGCCAGATATAATGTTTGCTACATGTTTGTGTGCTAGATTTCAGGCTGATCCTAGAGAATTTCACTTAGTAGCTATTAAGAGAATTTTCAGATATCTCAAGGGAACACCAAAACTTGGCATTTGGTACCCTAGAGATTCTGGTTTTGATCTAATTGGTTATTTAGATGCAGATTATGCAGGTTGTAGAATTGATAGAAAAAGTACAACAGGAACCTGTCAATTTCTAGGAAATAAGCTTGTGTCCTGGTTCTGTAAAAAGCAAAATTCAATTTCTACTTCTACAGCTGAAGCTGAATATATTGCTGCTGGCAGTTGTTGTGCACAGATTTTGTGGATGAAAAACCAATTGCTAGACTATGGTTTGCAAGTTGAAAGGATTCCCATTTTCTGTGATAACACAAGTGTAATTGCCATCACTGAAAATCCAGTACAACATTCAAGGACAAAGCACACAGACATCAAGTACCAGTTCATAAGGGAACATGTAATGAATGGTACTGTGGAACTACATTTTGTTCCAAGTGAAAAGCAGCTTGCAGATATATTTACCAAGCCACTGAATGAATCCACCTTTTCAAGGTTGGTAAGTGAGTTAGGTATGCTAAAATACTCTTGAATCTTTATAAATTGTTTGCAAGTTGTAATGCAGCCAGAAATTTAATTGATTTTTCAGTCATGGATGAAATTTTGGCTAAGTCAAAATTTACATCTCGACGGATGATCACTATCCATCGAGTTTGATCATCCGTCGGTATACTATTTGTTAATAAAATCAATTACTTTTCTGGAATATTTAATGACTCGACGGATAACTGATTTATCCTCATCCGTCGAATTGTCTTATTCTTAGCCGTTGATTCTCTGAACATTATCCATCGAGTATACTTACAGTTTTTAAGCATAACACGACGGATAATTGATGGAATTTTTACAGTTTATTTTAAACGGCTATTTTGGGAAATTCTTATTGGTTACTTTATTTTACTTTATTATTTTTGACATTTATTTTTGAGATAGTATAAAAGCTTAATTCATTTTCATTACTTTTCTTTTATCATTCTCAAATCATCTGCTCTAATTTCTTTCTCAAAAGCACTTACTCTCTCTCTGCAAGTTTTTACTCTCTAATAATGGCACCTGTCGTCAAGATAATGTCTCAAACTGGTTTTATTTATGAGAAGAACAACTTCACTGCTCTTGTGAATGAGGGGATTCAACAGTCTGGTGACTACCACACGATGATGGATTTTGTGAAGAACTGCAAACTTAACTATGCCATGCTAGAATCACCCACCATCTACTGCGAGGTTGTTGAAGAGATGTGGACAACTGCTACATACAACTCAGCTGATAAGACTATCACTTTCACTATTAAAGGTAAGGAATTCTGTGTTAATAGTGACATTGTTAAAGCATGTTTCAAGATTCCTGATAATACTATAACTTTACCACACACAGACACTGACATTATTAACATGCTTAACTCCATGAACTATGCACTCTCTACTTCTAAATTAAGTGAAATTAGGAGGTTGGGTCTTAGAAAGGAATGGAGTTATCTGTGTGATGTAGTTACCAAGGTCTTTTCTGGTAAAATCAGTAATTTTGATTTTATCAATATCTCTATGTTTAACATGCTTTACATGCTTGTTACTGATAAATTTTTCAAGATTCCTGATAATACTATCCCTTATCTGTCGAGTGTCTCTGCACAGCTTCAAATTTCATCAATTATCTCAAGTATAGAAGACTTAGTGGTAGTAGAATCACTCATAGGATTGAGGGAAGAGAGTGAACTGAGTGAGAGTCTGGGCTGCTCCCAGGAAAAAGGAGTGGAAAAAAGTGAAACTATGCAGTCCATTTCTTCAGGACTGGCAAAAGAGAGTGTGAGGAGTCCCACCTTAGATGGTGAAGGTGAGGGTGTGAGGGTGGGGAGCCAAGGTGAGACCTTGATGCAACAAAAGAGAGATAATGAGAGAAATGTAGGTACTGGAGATATAAGGGTGAATGTCATTGCAAGTGAGTTAATGAATGTCCAGGATGCAGACAGGGAGGGACTATCTCAGCAACCTCAAGCTGTTATTGATTCTACCTCCCTTGATGCTGAGAAATTTACTCACCCTGTTCCAGCATATCAACTTCTAGCTGGACAGGGCAATGACAATGCAGAAAGGATGCTCAACTTGGTGCACACCACACAGTCAATGCTAAGAGCTAAGGATGCCATCACAGCTTTGCTCTCTACAGCTGGTGATGTTGATTATGAGACCGGTGGTTCAGAAGATTTCTTTGAAGGTGAGGATGCAGAAAGTGGAGAAGAGCTATTGAACTTAAGGGGAGAAGCTGGCCCTAGTTCAAGGTCAAGCATGCCATCATGGGCCTTCTCCAAGAAATGTGATGAACATCACTTCAAATCTACTCTCATCCAACTAATCAGTCAAACACAGTCTGCACTTCAATCATCCACAAATGCTAGCACCAAGAAGCTTCTGCAAGGACATCTTGCTTCTCTCCAACTACATCAAATTCAAGGCTATCAACAAACTCTCAATGTCTCCACTCTCAAATAGGAAATTTGTGAACTCAAGAAAGACCTTTCTGAGAGATTGGAAGCTAGACTTCCAGGGACAACAATTACAGACATCAAGAGACAGCTCAAGAAAAACTCAGATCTTGCCACCAAAGTTGATGCCTTGGAAAAAAGAATGTTTGCTATAGAAGCATCTCTTACAGCAATTCATCTACACCAAGCTCAACAAACAGACTTGCTTCAGAAACTGGTGGCTGCACAAACCTCCTCCTCGACTCAGCTTGATGATAACAAAAAGGGGGAGAAAGAGAGTTCTAGGAGTGAGGGGGAGCAAAAAGTGCTCAACATTCAAATTAGCAAAGTAATTGTGCCTACAATTACTATCTAAAAGCCACCAGTTAAGGACATTATTGATCTGATAAAGGAAGCAGCAGCTACTTTGAAAGAAGCTGAAAAGGAGCAGTTGAATTCAATCAACCGGGAGAAAATTGATGAGGATATTCAAAAGAAGTTTGGGCTAGCAAAGAAGCCAGAAAAGTCAGCCATTCATCACTCTCAAGTCAGGCAAATCTCTGTGAATGAAATGAGCATGAACTATCTGGAAAGAGGACAGCCATCCTGCATCAAATCTCCAAAGGCTGAAGTACTTTTGAAGCCAAGGGTGAACTATCCAAAATCATCACTAAAGAACCCTTTGGATACAGTGTATGAGATACCAAAGCCTGATGAGAAGAAACTGTTGTCAAGATCTATTGCATTCTACAAGGATCCAGCTGATTCAGCTTTGAAAAGGAGAATTGCTAAAGTTTTCAGGAATGGTAAAGAAATTTGTGTGGTGGCTGGACATCCTCAATTTGCTGAAGCAAAGAGAGAACAAAAGGCAAGATTAAAGCAAGAAAAGAAGCAAGCTGCTCTAGATGCTAAAATGGTTAAACAAAAGAAAGAGCAAGCTGCTATCTTGGCCAAGCTACAAGCTGTGAAACCAACACAACAAATTCCTGCTCAGCCATCTGAAATCACTGAATCTCAAGATCCAAAGAAGCAAGTTGAACCACAATAGAAGAAATCTCACAGATACAAGGAATTGGCCAAAAGAACCAAAAGGAAATTGAACTTTGTTGGTAAGGAATTGGAGGATCAGTTTCCCAAGGAATCCATTCCAACTACAACTCAAGCATCAAAACCCTCAGTGGTATTTGAAGACATTAAGGTGGTGGATCCTTACAGGAATATTCATGGTGAACCTATTGTGCCTAAGGATGAACCAATAGACTGGGAAAGTCTACCAATTCCTGACTTCAATTTGCCAATCCTTAACAAGCCAAAGAGAACAAAGTCAAGAGCAGTCAAGAAAGTGAAACTGTCACCTCTCAAATCCAAATCTCTAACCAAAGCTCAATCCAAAGTCAACAAGGGAGATTACATGTACTTATGTGACATCAAGGAATTCTCTGATCTAAACCTCTATCTAGATGAACTGGAAGAAGTTAGAGGGATTGATGCCTACAGGAATCTACCTGAAAGATTAGTTTTCAAGTACAAGGGAGGAAAAGAGATTCAATGGCCACTTCACAGGATCCTTCAAGAAAGCCAATCTGTGCTGATAAAGGTTTATTCATCATTCAAGAAGAACTTTAGATTCAACGTAACTGCAAGAAGACTTGTTCTAAAGAAGATTGAAGAAATGAGGAGTATTAGAGCTAAAGATGCACTCCCAAAGACTCTAACTATTCCTTACATAGGGAGAAGAGTGCATCTATGGCCCTACTGGCTGATGGAGTCCATGGATGACAAAGGAGTTAGAAGATTTTTCAGATTAGAAGACCAATTGAGCATCTCTAGCAATGAGACTCTTTTGGAAATGCAAGAAAAGCTAAATCTCTCAGAATCTAATGAACTGGAATTACACAGACAGCTCCAAAATCAGATAGAAGAAAATAACAGAAAGCTTGGAAAGAGATCCAGATCTTCAAGGAATTAGATTAATCTGCTCAGGCTAGCAGAGCACCTTAAAAATGACTGTGAGCTAATCTTTGTGCATTTTGTTATTTGAAGCACTTTACAGTTTTATCTACTTACTTTTAAAGTTATATCTTTAGGGTGTTTTTTTATCATCAAGTTTCTCTTAATTTATGGCTACAATTCCAGTAGACATAAATTGGGGGAGATTGTTGTGGATATGTTGTGAACTTGATGATTTCATTAACAAAACACCTTAGTAGATTTTACTTAGTGAAAAATGTAGCACTCGACGGATAAGGAATATATTTCCGACGGATGACTCAATATAGCCCCGACGGATGATGATTAATTATCCATCGAGTGAGTAGCTTGTGTAATAACGAGTCTGTAGCACATTTCTGCATACACCTTGTTTAGATTCTGTAGTAGCACTCAAGTCATGTTGACTTTAATTAGATATGTAGAATATGTTGATTAATTGTACATAGATGATGTCTTATAATTCTGCATAAATGAAATGAAGGCAAGTTTCAGATAGGTACCCGACGGATAAACAACAATGCCACTCGATGGATGATCAACAAGGCAACCCGAAAGATGATCATGTACCCAACGGATAATCAATTCAAACATCTGTTGACAGTGACAACACAGTCACATGCATCGAGTGTATGCAAAAGGAATATGGAAGCCTATTCAACTGGGTTTTAGAGAACAAAGAAGCATTGCCATTTCCATGCTATTATGAAGATATTTAAAGATGCTGGAATAGAGTAATGAAGCAGCATAGTATTAGACTTGATATGTTTTATTTTATTATCTTGTCTTATTACTTTGTAATCTTGGTGATATATAAACCAAGAAGTAGCAAATAGAAGAACAAGACTAGGAACTTTATCTCAGAGAAACAATTGTAAGCTGCGTCCTTAGCATTTCTCTGTAAACTTAGTTGTTCATATTTGTAAGCAGCTGTGAGCTAATCTTGCTACACAGAGTTCTCTTGATATAATATATATCTCTGGTGGATACATTCAAATCCACCAGAAAGTTTTTAAAGACTTGTGTTTTTAATTACTTGTGTTTTGATTTTACTAACTTCTAATTCCGCACTTTGCAAATCAAACACTGATATATTATTAAGATAGAACATTTTATATTTATTTTGAAAAAGGTTCAAGAATTCCATTCAACCCCCTTCTGTAATTCTTGTTGCATTGTTAGGGACTAACAGCGCCCCAAAATCCGGGGTCAGGGATCTCGGAGGTCACGCCATCTTAATCACTATAAACCACATACCTCGCATCATAATATATAAATACTCACACTTTACGACCCCACACTTATCACATACACACACTTACATGTTATTGTCTTGGAAACGAACTATTTATTACTAGAGTAAGTCAAACCACAAAGTGATAATTATTACACCCCAAAAGTAATTAAGTCTTACCGGGGAATAACCTTTAAGTAAGGTTAGTCCATCGGCCAAATACTTGTTTCTTATTAATTACCTTACATAAGTCATGCTAGTAAATAAGCCGAACTAAAAACAACTGAAAACCAATCCAGCTTATTCGGTCTACCTGTGGTACAACACAAAACAACCTACGGAATAACTGGCCATTTCCTACCCGTTTCCTGGATGTGTATCTCATGATAGGCATCTTGATTCACTATTGTGTTGTGTCAATTTAAGAAAACAAGTGTGAGCTATAATGCCCAACATAATAATGTACGGTATGAAATGACTGTATGATAAACTCACGTTAAACATCATATATAATAATTAAGTTTTATTCAAAAATAGTTTTCCTTGGTGATACACACCTTCTTATGAAAATAATTCTTTAGTGGATTTTATTATCCTGCGAATACCTTAATGGTAAACCCAGCACCTAGGCTTGGGTTACGGTATTGCATCATAATTCCAATTGGAAGAATATGACATTCTTTGGAGCCACCGCATACGATGATCAGTCGTACTACGGAAATAGTTACCTTTTCTACTAGTAGAAGGACGACACCTTCGTATCCCGGTTATCACCCTTGCCGCATTCGGGCTACGTGTCCCATTTTTGGGTATACACATACTTCACAAGTTCCTGAGTACACAGAGTACCTTCTCCTGCGGTACCTTTGGTAGTCCATCTAGCACACATAGTACTAGAGACTACCCCTCCCTGGTCCTTTTTAAAAGAATTCTATCATATCTCGAGAACCCGAACTACATCGAAGTTCCCCCAAGCATTTTGCTTGCTGATAGAAACAACTTGATTTATTAGCGTATATATGTATATGTATACGTACTTCCGAATTTTTCGGAGGAAGTACTAAGAATGTGAGTTCACCGTTATCAACAGATAATTAAATAAGGGGGGAGTTTCTTTTGAAACTATATTCAAAATATTTAAAATAAGTCGAGATAATATTCTTCGACGATCTAAAATTATTCGAATGATTTTCTGAAAATCGGAATGTATTTTAAATCAGGTTCTATGATTTTTAAATCATATATAAACTATTTAATAAATAATAATTAATTAAATAATAATAGAAAAAAAATTAAACCTCGAAGGAGTTTACTTTTAAAAGAATATTTAAAATAATATTCCTCAACTAATTTATGTTTACATAATTTAATAACCTTTAATGTTTAATCGATTTTGAAATAAATAATCATTGGAATATGCTTCTCCCATAATAAATGAGTAGGTATATGATATTTATTACTCGAACGATAAAATATAGTTGAGGGAATATGATTTTTGAAAATCATTTTAATAAAAGTTCGATGTGTTTAATGTTTCGTAAGTGGACGTTGGGTCCCTTAATACGTAACTACTATGGACTTTTAATCGTCCTGTGATATCATCGGAATGATTCCTGGGTTTTTATTTTCAAATCCCGACCGACTCTCGATCTTATAATAATATGTCACGCTTATAGCGGAATTAAATATTTCACGATATATACTTATCGTACAACATCGCTACATTATGCAAAAATTCAATTACTACGTATCATGGTAAGCATGGTATTTATGCAATGATCATAAAATAATCCTTTCACAACGCAACAGTAAATGGAGTTGGGTTCGTAAACTTGCCTGGGTATCTCGAGGTGGAGGATGCTCAAGGTTCCGCTCGGAAATCTATAATTATAAACACAATTCGTTTCGTTAGGTCCCGTTCTAATTTACGGCGACTCGCACTCATTCGCTACTTATTATGCACCCTCTCAACTTATATTACCCTTATTATTTCTTTAAGTCCTTATTCACATTATGTTCCCTTCCTTTTTCAATGTATCTTAAGTCCATTTCATTTTTATCGTCGGCTCTGCTTATGGATTCTACGATTTTCTAATCGCGCGGTATCGGCTCCGATATTTTTATAAAATTAAAAAATAATTATTTTTACTTGAAATTTTTATGGAAGTTAGGAAACTCAATTTAATACTCTCTGTAAAAATTTCATGATTTATGAACATTTTTAAGTCGATCCTTTTTATTTTTAAAGTCCGTAATTCGTAGCAGTTTTTGTCTCGCAAATCACTTTTAGTAAAACAGCCATAACTTTTGATCCGTAAATCGGAATCAAGCGATTCAAGTGCCTAAACGATCCTTATAAAATTTTCTATCATAATAAAGAATTAGTTTTTAAGAAACTACAGTTTAAATCTTCGGGAATTTCTGCAGAAACTTAAAGTTACGTTTTGTTCGTTTTAGCGAGATTACGGTTACGATCGGAGTTTCATTTATACCTTAAATCTTTACACTACCACCAACAATCAACATATCATCATCACCACACTAACTCCTCTCAAGAATATCATGTTCTTGAGGCAATAACAATCAACCTTAAATCTACTTATCTAAACATCAAGGTTACAACAATACTTCCACCAAAATTAGGTTTACAACTATGTTCTAAAAGAATCTTGAACTTAAATCTTAAGTAAGGTTGGGTCAAAGATTTATACCTTTCTTGAGAGCTTGAGATGTGTTCTTTATGATGGTGAAGTCTTGGGAGAGCTTAGTATGGTTTTTGAAACCTAAAACAACCATTAAAATCAAGAAACAAAATACAAGTTACTATTCATACTATTCACTATCATCTTTCTTGATTTTATTTCACCCATCAAACCTTGATAAAAAGAGCTCAAAGATTTATATTACCTTAGTTTAGGTGGTATGAAGCTTGAGAATTAATGGGAGGATTTATCCATGGCTAGATCTTGATGATTTGATTTGAATTCTTGGTTTATTTAGAATGGGCCGAATGAAGAAGAAGAAATGGGGGAGAGAGAGTTTTTGTGTTGCTTCATGGGAGCTTCTTGGAATAATACAAGTGATATCTTGTATTGATTTTTATTCTCTAGTTTATATCCTAGGATTTGATTTATGTTGGCAAATCTTGGACAAAAACTAGCTAGCCTTTGTAGTTTACAAGCTAAGCTAATTAGCTTAGCCCCTTTAGCTTACTATTTGCTAACCCTTGGTTGATCATCTTATACCTTAGCTCAATATTTGATAAAGTAACCATGGTTACTTTTCTACCATGGTTAGTTAGTGTGTTACATTTATTTAATTGTTTACGCGTTTGTTTGGTCGCTTAACGTTTTCGTAATACTTTCTCGTAAATGGTTCGCGACGTAAATCCTTTCATATTTATTACCTATGTTTTGAATTATCATACTTGGATATAAATCCATAGGGTTTTAAATTCATAATTATATTATGATTCCCATAATCCTCGATGATTTGTAAATATGGTCGCTTTTTTAATTTGTTTTCTTTGAAAACTAATAGCGTTTACATACACTCATTTGGTATGTATAATCATAATATCAACTTCGAATCTCATTTTCTCATGCACAACATAGTGTGGGCTAAAATGTTTTCCCCGTATGTCAGGGTTACTATTCATTAAACATTTTTTACAAGGTCTCAAAAATTCGAGTTATTACAGTCTTCCTCTCTAACAAGGATTCCGTCCCGGAATCAATTAGAATATAAGTGGGGATATCTATTCCTCATTGCGTCTTCAAGTTACCAAGTTGACTCTTCGACATTTTGATTCCTTCACAAGATTCTAACCAGCTTCATTGTCTTGTTCCTTAGCACTTGTTCTTTTTGGTCCATTATCCTTACTGGCTGCTCAATGTAGGTCAGGTCTTGTTGTAAATCTACGTGCTCATATTCTATCACATGTCGCGCATCCGTATGCTACTTCCTTAACATGGACACGTGGAACACGTTGTGCACTTGTTGCAGATTAGGCGGAAAGGCGAGCTCGTAAGCTAGATGTCCTATTCTCCTCAAAATTTTAAAGGGTATGAATCTGGGACTCAGCTTCCCTTTCTTCCCAAATCTCATCACTCCTTTCCATGGAGATACCTTCAATAACACTGAATCCCCTACTTCATATTCTCTATCCTTTCTTGTCTGATTGGCATACTTCTTTTGTCTTTCTTGAGCTGCTACCAGTCACTTCCTGATGAGTTCCACCATTTCCCTAGTTTGCTGGACTAACTCGGGTCCTATTATCTTGTGTTCTCCAACTTCATCCCAACATAGGGGAGAGCGACATCTCGTTTCGTAAAGAGCTTCATATGGAGGCATTCCTATGCTAGCGTGATAGCTATTGTTGTAAGAAAATTCAATCAGGGGTAAGTGGTCATTCCAATTTCCTTTAAAGTCGATGGCACACACTCTTAGCATATCTTCTAGGGTCTGAATAGTCCTTTCACTTTGCCCATCAGTCTGGGGGTGGTAAGCGGTACTCATGTTTAGTCTGGTGCCTACACATTCTTGGAAGCTTCTCCAAAATTGGGAATTAAACCTTGGGTCTCGAACTGACACTATGGCTACAGGAACGCCGTGTCTCACTACAATTTCCTTCAAGTAAATATCCACAGCTTGTCTACGGTGTACCTTTCATTGATTGGTAGGAAGTGCGTGGACTTGGTCAGTCTATTTATGATAACCCATATGGCATCGTGATTGGTCTTTATTCTTGGTAGGCCTGTCACAAAATCCATGGCCATACGCTCCCATTTCCATTCCGAAATCTCCAGGGGCCGTAATAGTCCACTTGGTCGCTGATGTTCAGCTTTCAATCTCTGGCATGTCAAGCATTTGATGATCCACTCTGCTACTTCTCTCTTCATGTTAGGCCACCAATAATATTCCTTAAGGTCACGGTACATCTTCGTACTTCCTGGGTGGATTGAATATCTGGAGCTGTGCCCTTCATGCAGCAGCTCGTCCTTTAACTCTTGCACATTTGGAATCCAAATTCGGGACGCATACCTCATGATCCCTTTCTCGTCCTTCTCGCATCTCACTTCCTCACCGGTCAATGTTCCTCTTTCTTCCCTCATCTTCTTTTCCTGACATACTAGTATCTTTTCAGTCAGTCCCGACACTAGCTTAATCTCAAATAATCCCGTTGTTCCTTTACCGGTCATTCTCACGTTAATTTCCATTTTCTCAACTTCTTTAATTAATTCTTCAGATGTCATTATCATTTTGAGTCTTTCCTTCCTACTAAGGGCGTCAACCACCACATTGGCTTTACCCGGGTGATACAAAATCTCACAGTCGTAGTCCTTAATCAACTCTAACCACCTCCTCTGTCTCATGTTTAGTTCTTTCTGAGTAAAAATATATTTGAGGCTCTTGTGGTCTGTGTAAATCTCGCATTTCTCATCGTACAGGTAGTGTCTCCAAATTTTCAGGGCAAACACTATGGCTGCTAATTCTAGGTCGTGCGTTGGGTATCTGATCTCATATTCCTTTAATTGCCGAGAGGCATACGCGATAACCTTTCCGTGCTGCATAAGCACACATCCTAGTCCTTTATGCGATGCGTCGCTGTATATCACAAACTCTCCCTTTTTATCGGGAAGAGCGAGCACTGGTGCTGACACCTGTCTCTTTTTTAGTTCCTGAAAGCTTTCCTCACATTTCTCTGTCCATACAAACTTTTCTATTTTTCGAGTAAGTCAAGTCAGTGGGCCGGCTATCTTAGCAAAGTCTTGCACGAATCTCCGGTAATATCCTGCTAAACCCACAAAACTCCTAACCTCTGTTGGGGTAGTCGGTCTTTCCCAGTTGGACACCACCTTTATCTTGGCGAGGTCAACTAAAACTCCTTTGCTACTCACCACATGCCCTAAGAACTGAACTTCCTTTAACCAAAACTCGCACTTTGAGAACTTGGCATATAATTTCTCATTCCTCAGGATTTCTAAGACTATCCTCAAATGTTCTGCATGTTCTTGCTCTGTCTTTGAGTAGATTAGAATATCATCTATAAAAACTATCACACATATATCTAGGTACATTTTGAACACTCTGTTCATCAAATCCATAAAGGTTGCGGGTGCATTGGTTAGCCCAAACGTCATGACTAAGAACTCATAGTGTCCATACTTAGTGCGAAAAGCAGTCTTTGGTATATCTTCCAGTTTGATTTTTAACTGGTGATATCCTGTCCTCAAATCTATTTTGGAAAAGTGCACAGCTCCCTTGAGTTGGTCGAATAGGTCATCAATCATAGGGAGAGGTTATCTATTCTTAATAATCAGCTTATTTAATTCTCGATAGTCTATGCATAATCTCATACTACCGTCTTTTTTCTTTACAAACAGTACTGGCGCTCCCCATGGCGACACAATGGGTCTTATCATCCCATTATCTAATAATTCTTGCAACTGAGAAGCTAATTCCTTCATCTCAAATGGGGCTAGCCTATATGGGGCCTTGGACACTGGTGCCGTTCCTGGTGCTAATTCTATAGCGAATTCTATTTCTCTGTCGGATGGCAACCCTGGTAAGTTCTTTAGAAATATATCCTCGAATTCAATTACTACGGTTATGTCTTGTATGTTAGGAACTTCCTTCTTCGTATCCATCACATAAGCTAAATAGGCCTCGTTACCTTTCTTTAACAATCTTTTTGCCTGTAGCATGGTTAGAAATTTTTGGGCCTGTCGTTGACCTCTAAACACTACTTTCTTTCCATTTTGCACTCTTATCTTTACCCTCTTCCGCTCACAATCTATTTACGCTCCATTACTGGATAACCAATCCATTCCTAAGATTACATCAAATTCTTCTGACGCAAATGGGATTAGGTCAACTTCGAAGACTCTCCCTTCTAATTTCAACTTGCATTTAAGGTGTACTTGATTCACATGAATTATTTATTTGTTCGCTATTTCCACTTGTAATACCTCGCGTAAAGGTACGACGTTAAGTTTTAACTTTTTAGCAAAATCTTGAGATATAAATGACTTGGTTGCTCCAGAATCAAATAGGACATTTGCATGTTCAGAATTTAACAGAAGGGTACCTTCTATCACATCACTGTTTCAGACATCATCCTGAACGGTCATGTTGAAGGTCCTAGCAGCTGGGGGTCGGTTGGATGCAGCTCTGCTCATCCCTGAGGCTGGGGGCTTCAATGTCGGGAAATCCTTTCTCATGTATCCTACCTTCCCACATTGGAAACATGTCACATTGGGTCGGGTGCAGTTGTTGGCAAGGTGTCCGGTTTGGTCACACCTGTAGTATTTTAGAGGGGCTCTTGCCTGGGTGCACCCTCCAAGGTGTCATTTTCCACATGTTTAACATTCCGGTATTGGGGCACGAGGTTGGCTATGAAATGTTGCCCTAGATTGTCCGCCGCCCTGGCCAACGCTCTCCCTTGGTGTCTTTCTAAATCCGGGGCCTCGCGCAGGTTGGGACACCACTCCCCTGACGAACCTGATTGGAAGGCTCCTGTTCCCGGTTCCTCCTCCTTGGCTTCCTATCTTCCTCTTCCTATTTTCCTTTTCCTTTAAACTTTGTTCACTGCCAGCTTCAACAATCGAGGCTTTTTGTACTAAGGCGGCAGAATCTGTTAGCTCTAGTACTGCCACTCAGTTCTGAATCCACTGTTTTAGACCAAGCTGAAACCTTCGCGCTTTATTCTCTTCGGTATTCACGACTCAGGCACAAATCATGATAGCTCAGTAAACTTGGCCTCATACTCTGCCACAATCATCTTATCTTGTTTCAACTCCAAAAACTTAATCTCCATCTTGTTTTCCATAAACCTAGGGAAATACTTGTCTAAGAACAGTCGGGTAAATCTATCCCATGGAATCACAACATCAGTCTCTAGGTTTCGTTTGGACTCCCACCAGTAATTAACTTCTCCTTCAACATGTAAGAAGCAAAAATGGTCTTGTGTCGTTCCTCCACACCTAGTATGTCGAAGGAGTTTTCTATCCCTTTGAACCAGGCCCGTGCTTCAACGGGGTCAGCAGATCCTATAAACTCTGGAGGTTTGAGGGATTTGAACGCCCTGAAGGCAGTGGTTGCAGTCTCTTAGTCCCTTAACAATGTAGCAAGAATTACAGAAGGGGGGTAGAATGGAATTCTTTAACCTTTTTCTTGAAATAAAAATGTTCAACTCGATTATAGATATATTTGTTTTGATTAGCACAATGCGGAATGTAAACTTAAATGAATCAAAACATAAGTAATTAAAAACAAGAGTCTTTAAAAACTTTCTGGTGGATTTAAACAATTCTACCAGAGATATATATAATATATCGAGAGGACTCTATGTGCAGAAATGCTCACAGCTGCTTACAAATGGAACTACTGAGAATACAGGAAATGCTAAAGATTCTGCTTACAAAGATTTCTCTGTTTTTGTGTTTCTCAGCTATTTCAGTTATATTTCTATTTGCTACTCTCTTGGTTTATATAATACCAAGATTACAAATTCAAAAAGACTGAACAAATATAAAATCTAACAGTCTTAAGCTTTGCTGCTTTTCGTCCTCTATTACCCAGTTAATGGGCTTCCACAGTGTGTTTGTATACATCTCGACGGCTGTGTGTTAGCTTTCACTGTTCAACTGCTGTTTGAATTCTTCATATGATCATCCGTCGACTTTCAGAACATCCGTTGATGATTTAATTGATCATCCGTCGACTGCTATATTAAACATCCGTTGATAGTCATTTGATCATCCGTCGATGGCTTTGTTAATCATCCGTCGGTAGCTATTTTGGCACTTGACTCTATTTCACTTATGCAGAATTACAAGACATCAATTATGTACAATTAATCAACCTATTCTGCATATCTAGTTAAAGTCAACATGACTTATATGCTACTACAGATTCTATACAAAGGTGCATACATAACTGTGCTACAAACTTATTATTACATAAGCTACTCACTCGATGGATAATAAGTTAATCATCCGTCGGGACTATAATGAGTTATCCGCCGGGACTATAATTCTTACCTATCGAGTGCTACATTATTTCACTAAGTAAAATCTACTTAGATGTTTTGTTTATGAAATCATCAAGTACACAACATATGCACATCAATCTCCCCCAATTTATGTCTACTGGAATTGTAGCCATAAATTAAGAGATACTTGATGATAACAAAACATCCTGAACATATATCTTTAAAGATAAGTAGATAAACTGAAAGTGCTTCAATTAATTAAAATGAACAAGGTTTGGCTCACAGTCAATTCAAGATGCTCCTCTAGCCTGAGCAGATTTTTCTAGTTCCTTGAAGGTCTGGATCTGCTTCCAAGCTTTCTGTTATTTTCTTCAATTTGATTCTGGAGCTGCCTGTGGAATTCTAGTTCATCAGATTCTGAGAGATCTAGCTTTTCTTGCATTTCCAAGAGAGTCTCATTGCTAGAGATACTCAGTTGGTCTTCTAATATGAAGAATCTTCTCACACCCTTGTCATCCATGAATTCCATCAGCCAGTAGGGCCTTAGATGCACTCTTCTCCCTGTGTATGGGATGATTAGAGTCTTTGAGAGTGCATCTTTAGCTCTAACACTCCTCAGCTTTTCAATCTTCTTCAATACTAGTCTTCTTACAGTTACATTGAACCCAAAATTTTTCTTAAAGGATGAATAGACTTTAATCAGCACAGCTTGACTTTCTTGAAGAATCCTGTGAAGTGGCCACCGAATCTCCCTTCCTCCTTTGTACTTGAACACCAACCTTTCAGGTAGGTTTCTGTATGCATCAATTGCCCTCACTTCATCTAGTTCATCCAGATAAAGATTTAGATATGAAAATTCTTTGATATCACACAAGTACAAGTAGTCTCCCCTGTTGACCTTGGGTTGAGCTTTAACTACTGACTTAGATTTGAGAGGTGACAGCTTCACTTTCTTGACTGCCCTTGACTTTATCCTTTTTGGCTTGCTAAGAATTGGTAAGTTGAAGTCAGGAATTGGTATTTTATCCCACTATATTGGCTCATCCTTTGGCATAATAGGTTCACCATGTATGTTTCTCTAGGGATCCACCACCCTTATGTCTTCAAATACCACAGAGGGCTTTGATGCTTGAGTTGTAGCTTGAGTGGATTCCTTAGGAAATTGATCTTCCAATTTCTTGTCAACAACATCCAGTTTCCTTTTTGTTCTTCTAGACAATTCTTTCTTTCTTGGGGATTTCTTCTATTCTTCAATCTTCTTCTTTGATTCAGCAGCTTCAGATGGTTGAGATGGAATTTGTTGAGAAGAATTCACAGCCTGTAGCTTGGCTAAGATAGCAATCTGTTCTTTCTTTTGTTTAGACTTCTTTGCATCTAGAGCAGCTTGCCTCTTTTCCTGCTTTAATCTGGCTTTTTCTTCTTTTT